>NC_053024.1:543083770-543319356 GCF_003073215.2 Triticum urartu
ACACGAACCCATGTAGTTTAAAAAAGGAAAAAGATAGCCACGGAAATAAATAAAATTCATGGCCATTGTACATACTATCAAGGTGTTAGGAGCTAGGGTTCGGGCTCCTCTGGGTCGTAGGTGGTAGGGAAAAGAGGGAGCTAGGCATGGGCTAGAACGCGGCGGCCGGCGGCGAGGCGCCGTCCTGCGGCTGGGCGGCGGCGGCGCAGGAGAGAGACGGCTAGGGTTTTAGGGTTCCGGCTCCTCTGGGAGCCGGGCAATAGAATAGTCTTATTGCTTGATCCCAAAATAGTCTTACAACTTGTATATATAACCATAATCTGAAAATAAACTAAGATAACTTGGGCCTTAAGCCTGCCCAGTGGGCCCCCGACGGCCATAGACCTGGCCGGTCATAACATCTCTCCGCGCCTGCGCAAACAGCTCGTCCTCGAGCTGAAAGTCAGGGTAGTGCTGGCGGAACTCCTCGCGTTGCTCCCAAGTAGCGTCCTCCTCTGGTAGTCCAGCCCACCGAATCAACACGTACCAGGAGCCTCGGCGCAGTTGAGCCTTCAACGCCTTCTCCGGTGTAGGAAGGAGACGTCTGTCCATGAGCGGCGGAAGCGCCGGCGGTGCCGCGGGTGGATCGCCCCGGAATGGCTTGAGCAGCCCGACATGGAAGACATCATGGATCCGTGCGCCTGCCGGAAGCTGAAGACGGTACGCCACTTTGCCAATGCGTTCCAGGATAGCAAAGGGACCGGCATAGCGAGTACCGAGCTTCTTCCTCGCGCGTGGGTCCAACGACTGCGTAGAGCGGTGAAGTAGACGCAGCCAGACCCAATCACCCACCGCGAACTCCGCCTCGCAATGGTGGCCATCATAGTATCGTTTGGCCAACTGCTGGGCCTGGAGGAGTCGTTGCTGGACCTCCGCAAGCATCTCATCACAGCTCCTCAAAAGAGCCCCGGCTGCCTCGGTCCGCGCCGAGGCCGGATCAACCGGCAGAATCGGCGGGGGCGGCCGGCCATACACCACCTCAAAGGGCGTAGCACGAAGGGCGGAGTGGTAAGAGGTGTTGTAGCAGTACTCCGCCCACGAGAGCCAGTCCACCCATGCGCGAGGGCGATCGCCTGTAACACAATGCAAATACATGGCAATCACCTTGTTAATGATCTCAGACTGGCCGTCTGTCTGAGGGTGGAAGGCGGTACTCAGGCGGAGCTTCACGCCCGCCAGTCGGAAGAGGTCGCGCCATACATGGCCCGTGAACACAGGATCCCGATCACTGACGATCGAAGAAGGGAACCCGTGGAGATGGACAATGCCATCGAAGAAGGCCCGCGCGACAGATGCCGCTGAATATGGATGGCCAAGGGCGATGAAATGAGCATACTTGGAGAAGCGGTCGACCACCGTGAGAATAACGGATTTGCCGCCCACCTTGGGAAGGCCCTCGATGAAGTCCATGGAGATGTCCGCCCAAACCTGAGACGGGACCTCCAAGGGCTGAAGCATACCAGCTGGTCGCAGTGTCTCCGTTTTGTTGCGCTAGCACGTCACACAAGACCGTACCCAGTCACGGACCAGGGCACGATCACCTGGAATGTAGAAGTCGGCGCGGAGGCGATGGAGCGTCTTCTGCACGCCCTCATGGCACGCCGAGTGGGCGAGACGCAGCACCTGCTGACGAAGATCGTCGTGTGCCGGAACGAAGATGCGTCGCCCGTGGAGAAGCAGGCCGTCGGCTAGACGCCACGGCTCCTCCAGCTAGCCCGCCGCCAGAGGCTGCTGCTGCAGGAGGAGGGCGTCGGCCGCGGCAGCGGTCGCCCGGCGGATGTTGGTGTAGAGGGCGAAAGAGGGCCCGGTGATGATGCAGAAGGCGGTCCCTTCCGCCGCACCGTCGTCCACATCGGCGTCACGCCGAGACAGGGCATCGGCGACGGTGTTGAGGCGACCCGGCCGGTACTTGACGGTGAAATCAAAGCCAAAGAGTTTACTGATCCACTGGTGCTGGGGAACCGTCGAGAGCCTCTGATCCAGCATGAACTTGAGGCTGTAGTGGTCCGTGCGGATCCGGAAGGAACGTCCCCAAAGATAGGGCCGCCAATGGCGTACTGCCTGCACCAACCCAATGAGCTCACGCTCATACGCCGCCAATTTAAGATGGCGAGCAGCAAAGGGGCGGCTGAAGAAGGCGAGGGGTCCATCGCCCTGGTGCAGGACCGCACCAAACCCCGCACCGGAAGCGTCACAGTCGACGGTGAAGGGGAGGTCGAAGTCCGGCATCTGCAGTATGGGTCCCGACGTGAGGGACCCCTTGAGGGCCTCGAATGCTGAAGTGGCCTCCGCATCCCAAGAGAAGGCGTCGCGACGGAGGAGACGCGTGAGCGGGGCCGCGATAAGGCCAAACTCTCGGATGAACTTCCGGTAGTACCCGGCAAGACCAAGGAACCCGCGAAGAGCCCGAAGAGACTACGGAATGGGCCAGGCGGCGACGGCCGCCACCTTGTTGGCGTCCATGGCCACACCCTCGGTCGAGATGACGTGGCCGAGGTAAGCGACCGAAGGTGTCCCGAACGAGCACTTCGAGCGCTTAAGATGTAGATGATGCGCCCGAAGCTCGTTGAAGACGATGGCCACATGCTGGAGGTGCTCTGCCCAAGAGGTGATGTAGCTAAGAATGTCATCAAAGAAAACGAGCACAAACCGACGTAAGTAGGGCCGGAGGACATCGTTCATCAAGGCCTGAAATGTCGTCGGGGCGTTGGAGAGGCCAAAGGGCATCACAAAGAACTCGAAGTGGCCGTGATGGGTCCGGAACGCCGTCTTGGCGATGTCGTCGGGATGCATGCGCACCTGATGATACCCCGACCGAAGGTCCAGTTTGGTGAAGAAGCGTGCCCCATGTAGCTCATCCAGGAGTTCATTGACCACCGGAATAGGAAACTTATCCTTAAGTGTGAGAGCATTAAGGGCGCGGTAGTCGATGCAGAAGCGCCAAGTGCCGTCCGACTTACGTACGAGGAGGACCGGCGCCGTAAAGGGTGATGTAGAGATACAGATAATGCCCGCGGCAAGCATGATGGCGCACTGCCGCTCCAACTCGTCCTTCTGCAACTGAGTGTACCGGTAGGGCCGTACTGCCACTGGAGCCGAGCCTGGCAGGAGATGAATACGGTGGTCGTAGACCCGGGCCGGCGGAAGGCCCTGGGGTTCCGCAAAAAGATCACCGTGCTACTGCAGGAGGTGATCCAGCAGCGGATGCTCAGCCTTCGTGGTGGCCGCGGCTAGCTGGAGTGGGGGCGACGCCGGGGTGCCGCCAACGCCCTTCCACCGGATGCGGAGGCCGAGGCACCAGAAGGTCATCGTCAGGGCGTCGAAGTCCCAAAGGATGGGACCGAGAGTCCGCAAAAAGTCGACGCCGAGGATGAAGTCGAAGCAGCCCAAGTCGATGCCGGCACACGTGATGGTGAAGTGCTCGACGCCAATAGTAATGGGAACGTCCCGAGCGAGCCCATGGCATCGGAGGCGGTCGCCATTAGCGACGGTGACCCGCAGCTGCTCCCCTCCCGTCGGCTGTAGTGCAAGGCGCCGCATAGTAGCCTCCAGAAGGAAGTTATGTGTAGAGCCCGTGTCTAAGAGAGCCACCAGAGTCTCGCCGTGGATTGTGACCGGGATAAGCATAGTCCGCTCATTGCGGATGCCGGCCAACGCGTGGAGGGAGACGAGAAGGGCCGTAGCCGGCGCGGGCGCGGGTGCCGGCGCAACCTCGGCGGCGGCTGGGTCGCCGAGTCCATCGTCGGTGGCAGCGTCCTCTGTCTCGTCGACTGTCTCCAAGTAGAAGAGGCGCGGGCAGACATGGCCCGGGGCATAGGGCGCATCACAGCTAAAGCACAGCCCTAGGCGACGGCGCTCGAGCTGCTCGGCCTACGAGAGGCGCCGGAAGGGCCGCGTCGCGGCCGGAGTGGCCGTCGGTGAGGCGGCTGAAGAAGATGGCGCGGTCGGCGGTGGTCGTGGAGGCACTCGGCTCCCCCGAGGTGGTGCGGGCCGTGTTAAGGCCTGGGGCGCGCTGCTCGAACGCCCGAGCGTAGTACATGGCCGTCTGCAGGTCCTGGGGTCCCTTCATCTCGACGTCCACGCGGATGTGGTCGGGAAGGCCGCCGACGAAGAGCTCAGCCCGCTGTAGTGCCGTCACCCCTGGTGCGTGACACGCCAGAGCCTGGAAGCGGTCGGTGAAATCCTGGACCGTGGAGGTGAAGGGTAGGCGGCCCAGCTCGGACAAGCGGCTGCCGCGCCATGGTGGTCCGAAGCGAAGGAGACACAGCTCGCGGAAACGATCCCAGGGAGGCATGCCGCCCTCGTCCTGCTCGAGGGCGTAGTACCATGTCTGGGCGGCACCCCGGAGGTGGTATGACGCGAGCCAAGTGCGCTCGGACGCAGGTGTGCGCTGCCCCCGGAAGAGCTGATCACACTGGTTTAACCAGTTAAGAGGGTCCTCCGAGCCATCATACGTGGCAAAGTCGATCCGGGCGAAGCGAGGTGGTGTCGGGGTCGATGCGCCAGTGCCCACCGGTTCGTCGATGCGAAGGGCCGAGGACGGCACGCCGAACTGGAGCGTGGGCACCGTCGGGTCGCCGGCCTCCGTGTAGACCGGCAGTGGCGACGTTCCGGTGAGCCAAGCCGGAATCGGAGAGGGCGACGGTGGAAACCACACCTGCTGGATCGGAAGCCCCCCGGAAGGGCCCTGAATCAGGCCGGCGCTAGGCGGTGGAGACGGCGTGGGGGCCGGCGCAGCCGGCGCGGAGGGGGGCGGGGCAGACCAGACCGGCCACGGGGTTGGGGCGGACGCGGCCGATGCCGCGGGTGCTGGCGCGGGCCAGTGTGGCCAGGCCGGCGCTGGAGCGGCCGGCTGCTGTAGCGTCGGGTAGCCGCCGGCGAGCGCGGCGGGCACCGAGTACCACGGGAGCGCCGACGGCCCGAAAGGCGCAGGCGGCGGGGGCGGCTGTGGCGGTCCGTATGGGCTGGCCAGGAAGAGCCGGATGCCCTGGACCGCGACGACCAAGTCGTTGAGGACCCCCGCCATGGCCTCCGGGGTGTAGTGGGCCGGTAGGGTTGATGGCGATGGCAGCGTAGAGGTGATGGGGGCCGGCGGATGGCCGGTTGACGCGCCGGGGATGAGGTCCAGCGGCGCGGACGGGAGGACCAGCGACCCCGTGGCGAGGGGCGCTGACGCGGCGGTGGTGGTCACGGGCAGCGACGGCGATGGTGGTGAGGATGACATGGTCGAACCAGAGCTAGCTGATACCAAGGTGTTAGGAGCTAGGGTTCGGGCTCCTCTGGGTCGTAGGTGGTTGGGAAAAGAGGGAGCTGGGCGTGGGCTAGAACGCGGCGGCCGGCGGCGAGGCGCCGTCCTTGCGGCTGGGCGGCGGCGGCGCAGGAGAGAGACGACTAGGGTTTTAGGATTCCGGCTCTTCTGGGAGTCGGGCAATAAAATAGTCTTATTGCTTGATCCCTAAAATAGTTTTGCAATTTATATATATAATCATAATCTAAAAATAAACTAAGATAATTTTAGCCTTAAGCCTGCCCAGTGGGCCCCCGGCGACCATAGACCTGGCCGGTCATAACACAAGGCCTGGAAAATGTCAGCCTGTTACCGAAGGCTGTGATCGGACATAAGAAAACAACGGAAGCCATGTAAAATATGAAAATGCAACCTTAGAAAACCACCTAACATATTTTACTATTAAGGAGATAAGCAACATTGATGGCACGAGCGTGCACACATGCGATACATAGACGACAAAAGAAATATGCGAGTAATATTCATTGCCCAGCCGACATCATATTTCATTTCCATGTCAAAGGTTATTTTCCTTTTCGTGCAATATTTTTTTGTCGAAGTGGGTGTATGCAGACATTACATAGGTTAAGCACATGCAGGTCAATGCTGATATCTTGAGCCTCTTTGGATCACATCATTTTGGAACACATGAAAATAAGTAAAAACACAGGATTGTGATGTCAAGACATCGCCAATCGTATTGAAAAAACAAAATCTCAGGAATTGAGATAAATAGCCTTTGGCTGCACCACAGGAAAGGTACAAGAATTCTAGAATTTGAGTTTGGGGTTTCCAAACTTCTAGTAGAGTAGTTCCTAGCATATTCAAGTGCATTAATTTCTTACTATGCTCATAAATAACTGCATCGTCGCTCACACAAGTTACGCTTATGGACCATCTGCATGTTGAGGCGGGCTCTGAGATTGCAAAAGAGTTTGATGGAGGCCGTCGAACATATTAGTGCCAAGCTCTGAAGGTTTATTGAACATGTCATCTCACACATGGATCCAGTTCTTGTATTCTGACTCCATGAATGAATACAATTTCAGGTTTAGATTTCTGTAACATTAGTAAACAAATCAGTAAATAGGTGGAAGAGCAAGAACACAAAAAATTGCAGAAAAATAGTGAGTGGTCCTATATAGACCAGCGCCTTCGCCTACTAGCCTACAGAAGCTTCGCTTCAGCCACAAACGCATGAACACATCCATACCCAACGTAAAGGGATAAACCCGAAACGGGGCTGCAATGGTTATAAAGTCACAAATCCAGATTCGGTTTGAAGTTCAAGATCCATATATGAAACAAATCTAAAGCTTCAAATAAGCTAGAACAACATTTGACGATGTGACCTATGGTCGTTCAATTCAGCCAAAACATCTGCTAAAAACAAAAGATTTAAATATTACCTTTGTAAGCGAAGCAAATAAAGGGGCTTGTAACAGCCAAAATCAGTGAAAATATGATACAGTTTTGCATCAGGCCTTCTGTTTCAAATAGACGTAAATAAACCATGCTTAATGTGACAGAAACAATATGGGAAGAAGAGAAAAAGACATGTTACTTATGATTCATTTCATAACCATAATGATAAGGTGATGGAGATGGCTAAGACAGACTGAAAGACGAGTTCGCTTCACACAAACAGCAAAAAACTACAGGTTGCTTCTGCAAGTCATGTTTACAAAATATGTACAAGTCCTAAACATCCAATTTTTTAAAATGCCTCTGCAAATATTCCCTCAAGGAAGAGAGCTGCTATACACACGATGTTTTTGGACGATGCATGAACAATGCTCCACATCCAGCCATTGAATCAGAGAATAAAGTGCTTCACATCCATCTAATTATGAATCGTGCATGCATCGTGGGTGGAGTGTCGTCTGTCTAGTATTTTCGCTCAAGGAACCAGTATCTTGTGAGTACACACTACTACTCACCAGCCTAGTTAGCTGCTAAACCAGAAAAATAATGTTTTGCCTAGTACCTAGTTCTGTTCTATTAAACTTAAAACGTCTGCCAAATTGCACAACTGCATTTGTGGTACATAAGTACCAATTTGTTCTCCCAAGGATGCATAATTTCTTAAATGCAAAGTTCGTACTCGCTGCCCTATTAAGCTACTAATCAAAATTTACAACACAATTGACTAGTAAGTAGTTTCCATCAGTAATGCACTATGGAAGAGCAATCTTAATTACTTCTCTGCGACTACCAGACTCTATCCAAATTATCTGAACAACGACCAAATTTCTACAAATGTACTCTATCCCAATTACCACCTACGATTTTTACATCTCTATTAATATTAGTATATGTTCTGCACTGGTCCACCACGGAGCTTGAGGGTTGACCTTACCTATACATGGATCCGGCTTGCCTGCTCCATCCTCATGCTCCCATCCGTGCTCGCACTTCATCCTACGGTTGTTTTTTTTCCTCTTTTCTTTTTAATCTAATCATCTTCCCCCTGATTTTAAGGGATGGGGCCGGACCTTATTTTGTTTCAATCAAATCAAGCCACGTACGCGGGAGTACGGATGGGCACACGCCGAGGGAGCAGGCAAGTCTCGTCCCCTATACATAGTCGTGACACCTGCGGCGTGTTCCCCCTTCCGCGCGTGCAAAACAGAACAAGATCGCCATATACTCACGAATCGACATACCTCTTTATTGATTGGTTGCATTAGAAACTCCATGGCCGTCGGCCGCCTCTGCTTCCTATCCCTCTTTCTCACTCCTCCGTTTCCAAATGCCGTCCGTGTTGGGGCCTTGGGGGAGAAGAGCCAGAGCTCTGCATTCAATTCGTGCCTGCAGCCATTCGACGGAAAGCAGATTTCCCGAGCCACGGGCCAAATAGATTTTCCGCTTCTCATCCGTAGCTCAGCTTGAGGCATTCCACCTGCATTGTAGATCAAGGTTTTCAGATTTCCATTTCATATTAAGCTACCAAACAACTACATCAATTCTATCTCTTGAAACTCTCATGCTTACAACTCACTGACCCAGCGTTCTGGTTCCAGTCACCAGAGAAGGAGTCTGATTTCCCTCATTATCTTTCTTACTTCAGAGTTTTGGTCCAGCTAGCTAATTTATCTCCCTTAGAGATGACGTTGTGCTAACAGCATTGTTGATACACAAATGCTCTTTAGTGACATGACACATTCCTGAAAATTATATCATACCCTGAGGTCTATTTACGCAGAAGCAAATTATGCCCTTTCCCCTTCTCCATTTACTGTCTCCTAAATATCATTGACATGACACATTTACACAGAAACAAGATATATCTTTGTCCCCGTCACTCAATGACTATCTCCTAATTTTTATTCAATTATTTCATGTTTTCATGAATTCAAAAGATCATCCATGCTTACGATTCCCACACGAATTTTTACCCCTAATCCAGACGAAGAATACAGCCTTTCAGCACACTCAAGAAAAAGAATTCAGTGCCTCATCACTTTTCGAAATGAATATCAACCCTTAATGTTGATTAGCACACAGGTAATTTCCAATGCATTCAGGGTTTCCAGCGCCTGTAGCGATGGCGGTGCTCTTGCGCCGTAGCCCCTCTTCAGGGCATCGTTTTGGAGTTTGCTACGGTCGAAGGAACCAGCAAGGCCGGTGCCGTACGCCCGGTGGCGCAACTGCCGATGAAAATCACGCCGACTACGGTCATGGCGAACGATGGCGGCGTCTTTGATGTCGTTTCCTTGTCGAGGCATCGTTGTTGCAGTTGGCGTCATCAGGCTCGGGATGCTCCGGGGGAAACTCTAGATCTGGGTCTCCCGGATCGGACGATGATGACGTTCTTAGTAGCGCTTTCCCTCATGGAGGCATCGTTTTGGAGCAAGTGATGGCTGGAGGTGACAAGAGGAGGAGCGGTGCTTCATCACACACATTGATGGTGTCGGATCTCGATGGCATGGCGCTCTGGAGATTAGGCGTCTGATGTGCGAGGATGGACTCGTGCAGGAGGTCGTCGCTGTCTGGCGTCGTGGTGGCGTCGGCGGCAGCTAGACCGGGCAACGTTCATGCAGCAGTAGAGCTCTGAAGATGGATTGGCGGCAGGTGGCTGTGGCGGCCTCATACCTGGCAGGCGTCCTGATTGAGGAACACGCCGGACTGGTGGGTGCCCATACCTGGCAGGCGTCCTGGTTGGGACCTTAGGTCTTAGATGTTAGGTTTGGCTGCGAGGTCTGTTTGGTATTAGGCCCAGACTATCAACATCCCTTTATCAATTGGATAGGAGTAGCGACACTTTTGTTGCCTAGACGGTGGCTTTAGTCTTACTATTGTATGCCTTTATAAGGTCTTGTATGAATAATTAATAAAGTGGCTACATGCATTGTCAAGATGCAGAGGCCGGGGGTCATCTTCCCTTTCTAAAAAAAAATGTAAATTACTGATCCAACAACACTACAATTCTACCAGAACATTGCATATGAATATGTTCACACACTATCTTCTAATCACAAGCATTCACATATCTATGGAATCAGTATCTGCAGAACTCCACAATAAAATTATCGATTTGCTATTTTCTCTCCAAACATACCTGCTACTTTGTCGAATCGCCTCTCCCAAAGCTTAGCCCACTCTACTCAAAAAATGCAGTAGCGCGAGGTAGGAGACGACTGTACCAAGCCGGTCATTTAATTCATCGTCCGCAGCGTTAATGAACAACAATGATCGTGATCCACAGATCAGGAAAAGGCTCGACGTCCTGGGCCACGGCTAGACTAGTTTCCCGTCGACGACCGCTTGTCCTCCGTCTACTTCAGGCCCACAACCCAGAGCGTATTTCTTCATTTGCTTCATTACGGACGCTCGTGTACATGGCCCAGACATTAAATGCATCGCATCTAGAGAGATGAAACAGCGGCCCAGATAACGAGCACATGTGTGCTTGAGACCAGAACCACCGCGTCCTTTTTATAGTGCATAGTATCATATAGTATTTTATTTATTTCAATGCATGACACAAAATAGCACAATATTTAATATGATACGGTATCTATCTATATTACTCTAACCCTCTCTCTCTTCTCTAATTCTTTGCCACATCAACGTGTTTGCTATTTCCAAGTGCACGATACTAGCTAAGATACCACCGCTATGGCCAGCGTAAATAAATTCAGCAATGAATACATTGTAAAGCAAGAAATTTAACAACCAGCTAGCAGCCAGCAGCCAGCCGATGGTCATGCAGGCAAGGGCATGGGAGTAGTTGGGGCTGGGAGCAGCTTGACGTGCGGCGGCGAAATGCGGCCAGGCAGGGGCGGGGGAGTAGCTGGGTGTGCAGCGACCAATGGAAGTGGCTTCTCCGACCTATGAAGAACAGTCAGGTAAACTACACTAACCTGATTTCCCTTCCCTCTAGGTCCATGCTCATTTCAATTTTAAAAAGACTGGCTTTTAATTTTTAAATGATCAATTTCAATTCATGACATACTAATTTCAATTTCAATAGATCTATTTCAATTTTTGAAAGACTTATTTCAATTTTTAAAAGCTCTACATTAATTTCACAAGCTTCCCGACTCCCCTTCTCGTTTCTACACAAGAAGAACATTGTAGCTCCCTGACTTGTGCAAGTTGGAAGATCCGGTTCCACAACGAATAGGGGCAGCAGCACAACGGCTAGACCGAGGCTTGGTGACACGTAGAACAACGGGTACGGAGCCGCGCACTTGCATAGGATGGCGGGGGTCCTGGAACAGGGAAGTTAGGAACGCCTGCACGGCGGCTGGCGACATCACAGGAGGAGCCAGGCAGGGAGGTGTTTGTGCACGTGCAGCCAAGCAGGTCGTTTTGTGTACTCCATTCATTCCAATGAATAAAGCGCGCACACATTCCAAAATTTAGCTTTCATCATAAATTAGACCAACCAAATATGAATTATATTATACATATAATAAAAGTCACACCGTTATTCATATTGAAAATGAGTTTTCGATGGTATAATTTTTCTGTTACAAATACATATAATCTAATTTATGATTAAAGTTGGATTTTTAAAAACAAGCCCTCTTATTTATTGGAGTGGAGGGAGTATCGCTTATGAGTCCTCCTATTCAACGACCTGCGCGGAAGACAGCGCACAAACACGCAACCCCGTTCCTCCAGTGCATGATTTGGGTCAGCCCATGTAAGGGGCGCCTGGTGCCCGTATTTTTTTCCTTTATTTTTTTCGTCTCTTTCTTTTTCGATTTTTTTTCCTTTTTTTTCATTTTGTAATCCCAAAAATGTTCGGGATATCACGTATTTGGAAAATGTTTTCAAATTCTAAAAAATGTTCATATTTATTTTGATTTTTTTCTAATTTCAAAAATATATGCGAATTAAACAAATCGTGTTATTTAAAAATATTTGATTTTAATGAATTTTAAAAATGCTTGTGAATTTCAAAAAACTATACCCAAATTAAAAAAAGATTGTTCACATATTTCAAAAAATAACCGCTGATTCAAAAAACTGATCACAAATTTTAAAAATGTTCACGGATGAAAAAAGTGTTCCCAAAATTCAAAAAAACATTCTAGGATTTCAAAAAATGTTGAAGGATTTTTAAAATGTTCTTGGATTTAAAAACATGTTATTCATTTGAAAATTGTTCCTGTATTTCCATAAAAAATCACGATTTAAAAATTATTTGTAAATTTGAAAAATCATTCATGATTTCCCAGAAATTTCATAAATTTGAGAAAACTTCATGGATTAGGAAAAAGTTCACAAATTTCTAAAAAGTCCACAACTTTGAAAAATAGTTCACATATTTGGAAAAAAGGTAAAAAGATTAGTTGCATTGGTTGATATACAGAGCAAAAAAATAGTCCCATGGCGCCTTACCTGCTTGGGTCCAAAACTTCAGATAACCATTTCATGCTGTTGTTGGCAAGTAAGCTAGGACTGCTATCTCCACTACCTCTATGTAGATAGTTGAGGCTGCCTGAAGGCATTGCTTTGGTTTGGTTGTTGTAACACTAGTAGCTAAGAAGTTTTTTTAACAGAAGCTCAGAGGCTTTTTTTTGTCCTTTTTCCTTTTTTTGTACAAACTTCTTGACAAAAAAATATATTAAAATTATGTTGTGGTAAGAAATACTCACAGTTTTAGGTAAAAAAGGTAACTGAAAAGAAAAAAAGAAACTAGAAGAATAAAAGAAAAACCGGTGGGAGAAGAAACCCTGCCAACCGCACTGGGCTGGGCCAATAGCGTGGGAACACCCGTAGGCACCTACATGATGGGTTACCATCGTCGATGAAGCCTATTTGGCGCCTTCAACACCATGCAAAGGTCACCCCACCTTCCTTCCAGGTTGCGACAAGTGGTGCACTACATACACGCCACTTGTCGCAACCTGCGAATTTTCACTCTTTCGTTGATTCATTTATTCAAGATGTTTTATCTTTTAAACCGTGAGTCCATATCCCGAACTTTTTTTTTACTTGGATCTCTTACATTGATCTCTTCAAAACTAGATTCATAATAAGTTTTGTCAAACGTTATTTTTCACGGAAAACCAACAAAACCAGAAGAGAAACAAAAAAACAAGGCGGAAGCACAGTTTGTCTCACCTTTTTTTTCACTTTCTAAGAGGTACAATTGTGTCTCTCGCACAAGCAAATATGTACCTTCATAAGAAGCAAAATTATGCCTCTTGTGAAAGCAAAAAAAAACATGTTTTTAAACCATTCCAAGAGGCACAACTATGTCTCTCGTGGAGGCAAACTTGTGCCTCTACAGAAGCAAATCTATGCCTCCGACAGAAGCAAAAAAAATCGTATTTTTCTCTTTCCAGTAGGCACAGTTGTGCCTCTCGCAAAAAGCAAACCTGTGCCTTCACGAAAGCAAATCTGTGCCTATTGCGGAAGCGAAAAAAATGTGTTTTTTTTTCTTTCCACGAGAAGCAAATCTGTGTTTTTGGCAGAAGCAAAAAATGTTGGTTTTTTTTTTCATTTCCGATGTGCCTCTTGCGGAAGCAAATATGTGCGCCCACGAGAGGCAAATTTAGCCTCTCGCATAAGAAAAAAAATGGGTTTTCCATGCATTTTTCTTTTTGAAAATTTCCCTCTAAAAATAGTGAAAACCGGGAAGAAATCGAAAAGCACAAAAAAATCCGGGAAACAAACCATCTAAAACACAATAATACATACAAAAAAATAACAAAATCCTGAAGAAGCGCCCAACACGGGATACGTGACGACAGCGGAGAGCGCGTCACTTGGCACACTCCGAGCCCACTAAAGTGACCCTTGTGAGGCTCCCCTAAGGGGTAGCCCTTGGTTAGTTGCTCCCGATAAGGATTATTGTGCAAACGAGCGCACCCCATCCCTTCCTATAATTCTAAATGGGCCGGCCTACCAAGCGCACCCAATGGATTTTCTTCCCTGGTTTTGTAAAGCTTCCTAGGCCAGTTTTGGGAAGCTTCTGATATCTTTCTCAATGAATTATTTTCTTTTCTTTTTTATTTAATTTTTCGTTTTTTCTTTTCGTTTAGTTTTTCATATTTTCCGTTCCTTTTCTTTTTGATTTTTTATTTCTCATTTATTATTTGCGCAAACTTTTTGAAATTCGAAAACTATCTTCAAGTTTGTATTTTTTTAATCCATGAAATTCACGTTTTTTGAGCCGTGAACTTTTTTGAAGTTTGTGATGTTTTTTTTAAATTGGTGAACAACTTCCAGATGCACTAACTTCTATTAAAAATCACTTTCTTTCAATTTGTGAACTTGTTTCCCAAAATCGATGATTTTTTTTCAAAATCGTGATTTTTTTTACGTAGAATCCATGATTTTTTTTCGAATCGTGAACTTCTCAAATCCTAACTTTTTTCAAAATCTACAGACTTTTCTCAAATTCATGATTTTTTTCTAACAATCAAAAACTTTTTCAAATATGTGAATAGTTTTCAAATTTGTGATTATTTTTCAAACCCATGAACATTTTTCAAAATTGTGATTTTTTTTATCAAATGTATGAACTTTCTTTAAATCTACGAACTTTTTGAATGCCAAGGGATTAGTGGACAACTTTCCCATAAAACCGGATTTGCGCTTAATGACAGACCGCGTTAACTGGTTATCAAAATAAGGAAATCCGGCCGAACGAGCTGCTTCGCTTTTGTTGGGCGGCCTAGAAAGGCAAGCCCTGTGTGCCCAGCGTGTGGCTCCATCCATGATCGGTCTATATTGTTGCAGTGTCGTGTGTGTGTGTGTGTGTGTGTGTGTGTGTGTGTGTGTGTGTGTGCGAAATACTGTGGATATTGGGAAGGTAGTTAAGAGTGTGTGTTTTCAACGAAAATATTGAGTTTTATTTAACAGGTTTTTTTGCGGGGACCATGTTAACAGGGTTTCCGTCCGCTAATACATTATGCTATTTGGCACAACCAAACATCAGTGGTAACACCAATTCTACAATGATGAGCTAAACAATGATCAACCCTATTTTTGAATGAAGTAATTTCTAGGGAATAAACTCACGGCTTTCAAATAGAAGCTTGATTTCAATTAGCATATGACCTTAGCAGGAATGGTCCATCAAGGTACTAGTGAGAGCTCCAATAAGAGCGACACAGTTTGCTTGGATGATCTTGGGGTGATCCTTCATTGCAAGCTGAGAGTAATGCCCTCCAAAATTAAGTGTATCTCCGATCCGAGGGCATCATTGCAATAAAACAAGTGCCTATATGCTAAACAAAAGGACATTCCCATCCTCATCTCGCAACACCATATCAGAATATGCCATTCCATCGGCCTCAAAAAGGGACCCATCAACAAACAAAGACATCCATTCTATGGTTTGCCGAGGCCACGCCACTGTTACCTCTGAGAAAATAGGCCGAGCCCATTCAATGATTATCTTACCCTTCAGTACCTCCTTCATGGCCTGATGTATTAATTGTAGAACCGCTTTGAGATAGCTACAAAGGAAGTCCTTCGAGATGTGCACCGGTGGTATTTGCTTGCTGTGTAGTTTATCATTCCGGAGGTTCCAAAGTTGACAGACGAGAAGCAATATCATGGATCACACCACTTCCATTTTGTTCAAAAAACACAAAACAACCACTTCAGGACTGAGACAACAACCTCTTTCTTGCGAGGGATCGACCACTCCTCCCCCATTGCATCTGAAAGCTTCCCAACATTCAGGCTAGTGGACAAAGCAAGGAGAGTATCTTCTTCTTCGACACCACACAACGGGTATGTAGCATGTACTATCAAATGGCGACATTTCTTACACTGATTAGTTGCTACTTGGAGCACACTACACGACGAACCAAGTTCCTCGACAAATACTTACTCCATGTGAAGCATGTAATGCGACTAGTTGGAGAAGACACCATTTGGATGAAGTATTTCTTCACGATGGGGTTGCACCCCAACACCACAAAGCTTGTATGAAACCACATGTCTCGAGGCCATGGTCCGGTTTGCTATCACCGTGATCAGTGGCGGAGCTAGCCGAAGATCATTGGGGGGTGGGAGGGGGGGACAAAAGCAGCGCCCCCCCTGGCCCCAACAAAACTCCGCCATTGACCGTGATCAAGATGTTTGGAGCGAGAACCAACTAACAAAGACACCACATGACTCATGGCATTGTCGTAAGCAAGAGGTTGGCTAGGTATGCTACAATCCCTTGATTGCATGCACTGGCAATGGAAAAATTTGCCCATATTCTCTACAAGGGCAATATCAGGCCCATTACAAAAACCCGCTATCATTCTTGAAGTAGTTGAATCACAAGACTTTTGTATTTGGTACCTTTCTTTGGGATGCTCAGGTCTCGCAATGACATCAATGTGCTGCAACGATCTCCATTATTTGCAAGGTTGTGTGTGGGACAAGCTCTTTCATGCAACTACACCATCAATGGTCATGAGTACAACATGGGCTATTATCTTTGTGATGATATCTATCCTTCGTGAGTGGCCTTCTTCAAGACCACATATGATCCAATGGGTGAGAAAAGTGCTTACTTTGCCCAAAGACAATAAATGTGCTAGCTAGAAAGGATGTTGAGAGGGCATTCGGAGTGCTTCAAGCCCGTTTTGCAGTTGTTCCTAGACCTGCATATGGGATCCACAGACGTTGTGGGAGGTGATGACAACTTGTGTGATTATGCCCAAACATGATTGTGGGGGATGAAGGTGACGAAGTTCGCCACGGTCGTTAATTTAAGCATGTGGGTGATTCTATACAACTTCCAAAGCAGAACCCAACAATGTTCGAGGATTTTATCCAAATGCATCAACAGATTCATCATCGAGCAACTTTAGATCTGGTTGAGCAGAAAATTAAAAAAATGTTTGAATAAGTTAAATTCAAATTTAAACTATTTTATTGGAAACCCTCATGTTTGGATTGTATAATTATATTTGAATTATTGTTGCATTGAAATATTTGCGCAACATGATTATGGACGAAAGATGATATTTATCTTTAATTATTTTAAGTGCTCTAAATTTATGAGAACAAAACAGAGACGAACATTGATGTATAGTGTTGGATGGCCGTCTCCCTTTTTTGTGTCCACGGACACGTCCGGACGTACCCTTGGACGTTTGATGTATCCATTATTATGGACGGTGGTGGAGATGCCCTTACATTCCAAGCTTGTCAGATAAGAATGTTTGCACATTCTTACTTGGATAAGAATCATATGGCAAGTTCGCAAATAACCCCAATTAACTTAGATCCTAAAGCTATAGAACCACACATGATATAATCGTGCGTTTGACAACCTTTATCCTGATTTCACGGATTAGGAGATTGGTGTTCAGTCAGATTATCACCAGTTCACTACAAAGACATGGTTTAAAACAGACTTTGTCATTATATCTGCACTATATTCTGCGCGGATCATAATAGTATTTGCACTACTTGTCAAACTGTTTACACATCAGCAAGAAATCACGAGAAAGTGCGAGAAAACTGGTGTGTTGGGTGAAATCGACCTCTGGACTTCTAGAAGCTAGTTTTGTACACAGCCGCTACGCGCGCGCGTCTTGCACGCACGCGTCACGATCGAGCCGCGAAGGCCTCGGTCCCCGCGATGACGGCGACAAACCCACCGCCAGGCGCGCCCTGCCCGCCGACCGCCGTGGCGCGCTTCCTCAGCTCCGGTGGCCTCAGCGCGCAGGCGCCGAAGTCGCACGGCCCGTTCTCGGCGATGGTCGCCATCGCCGGCCCCTTCCTCCGAGCCGGCACGATCGCCGGCGCCACCGGACTAAGGCGGCCCTTCTTTGCCGCCCCGACATCCGCCGGCTGATCGGCCGTCGCCACGCGGCGCTGCTTCGTCGACCCGGCGCGGACGAGGTCGTCGGCGCGGTCGGAGCTCGTCCACAGGTGCACGGCCGTGGCCGATCTGACAAAGCCGGAGCCGCGGCCGCCTGCCACCGCCCCCGCCGGCACGCGGGTGGCGCACCCGGACATGCCGCGCACGTAGAGGTCGCAGGCCGAGTCGCACGCCCGCGACAGCGCGCGCATCGGCGCCCCGATGCAGAGGCACCCGCCCGTCTCGCTGCCGCCGCCCTTCGTCATCTGCTGCGTACTGGGAGCGTGGAGGTTGCTTCCGACAATGAAAAACAGACGGAGCGCTACTGGTACTGGTACTGGCTAGGTCGTCGAGGTTTCTTTGCTCTTTATAGAGCCAACTCGACGGACGTCGCCGTTATCTCTGGGCTGAGAATCGAGCACCCGATGATGGGGTTCACACCGGGTTGCTTGTGCAGTCGAGGTGCCTGGTTTTAAATATTTAGAGAATTGTTTTGTTAACCCACCGGGTAAGCGGTTTTTAGTACAGGCGGTAAGGGCGAAATGGTCAGGATGCACATGTATCTGATGTATTTTGGGGCCATAGGCTGACAGGGGAGTTGAGCCGGCCAAGTCTCACGAGCGCAGACGCGCTGCATCGGGTGGTGCCGGGTGCACGCATATGTAAGCCGGAGTTGATACCATTTGTTTTTCTGTTAACAAAACCAGTCGGCCTACTAACTTGGGATTTTGACGTGCTAATTAAGCTTAGCAATCGCCGTTGCTTGTGTCAACGATGCAATTGTAAAAGAGAGCCAGCGAGCAACCGCGGGAAAGATAGCGACTTCTTCCCGACTAATCGTGTTCCCTGACAGAAGCGCTGGCCGTGAGTCAGCCGTTAATTCTGACAATGGTGGCATTTTTCTTTGGAAAATGGACAATGCTGGCAATTTTATTTATTTATTTAACTTACAATGGTGGCAGCTGGGAAAGAGAGAAAGGTACTGTCATATCAATACATCATGCTTAAGCAAAATAGAGAGTGACCGCGTTAAGTCATGAAGTTATTCTCCGGAAAAAAAGTAATGAAGAACTTAGCGCTGGTGTTTTGTGCAATGCAAGTAAGTAATGCATTTGCTTTTTAACATCAATGAGGGTCCGGATGGACCTAGGTAAAAGTGGTTACTGCACAACTATTACAAGGAACCTACAGAAATATAAAATTAGGCACTGGTCCTTCCTTTATGCATAAAGATCCTTGGATGGAGAACTAATAATACAATTGAGTCCACGTGACGATGCCAACCTTGTTAGAGTCGGTGGAGCCGGTGATGCCGACAAACACCACCTTGTCATCACTACTCTTGAGAATGTGATCACGAGACTTGCTAGTCATCACTACTCTTGAGAATGTGATCACGAGACTTGCTATGAATTTCCACTATGGGCGACAACGGTTGGGGCATCCCTGTCTTGGAGGTTCAAGTAAGATGTGCACGGGATCGGTGCCAAGCCAACGATCAACCCAAGAACACCTCGATGCACACTGTAGGCATATGATCTTAAGGGTCTTCAACTCTGGCCAACGTCGACATTGTGTGATGGATGATTGGCGGGGGGGAGGGGGGAGGGGCAATTTCACTGTGAAGCTGTCTATCCCTTAGATCTGTCGGTGTTCTGAAACAGGAGTGCCTAGACTTGCCTGCCTGCGGCCCACGGCGTGGCTCCATCGACGGCCTGGTACGGCCCACCTTCGGCATCAACAACTCAAGACCCTTGCGAGGAACCAAGCCTCGCGAGACGGACGACACCAAGGGGAGCTCCTAGTTGGCGCTTCAGGCGCCAGCTAAGGGAGCTGGCGCTCACAGCCGCCGAATCGTGGGCCGGCCCATGTGGCGACCACGGCTAAACTCGCCTCGCCTGGTCGCTCGCTGGATCGAGAGCCTCGAGGGCTGTTCGTACGGTCGCGGTTGACCAGTTGACTGACTGGTCAACCATTGACTTTAGAAAAAAGATGAAAACGAAAAACGAAAAAAATCATAAAAAAGAAAAAAAAATCAAGATTTCAAAAAAGTTCACAGATTTGGAAACCTTCATCCATTTTTTTCAGATCATCAAATTTGAAAAAAGTTCACAGAAATTGAAAAAAGTTCATCAAATTGGGAAAGAGTTCATCGATTTTGAAATAAGTTCACCAAATTTTAAAAAAGCTCATCCATTTTGAAAAAAGTTCATCGATTTTGAAAAACAGTTCATCAATTTTGAAAAAGAGTTCATCCATTTTGAAAAAAAGTTCACGGATTATGAAAAGATTTCATCGGTTTTGAAAAAGAGTTCATCAATTTTGAAATAAGTTCACCGAATTTAAAAAAACGTTCATTGATTTTGAAAAACAGTTCGTCGATTTTGAAAAAGAGTTCATCAATTTTGAAAAAAGAGTTCATTAATTTAGAAAAAAGTTCATCAATTTAGAAAAAAAGTTCATCGATCTTGAAAAAGAGTTCATCGATTGTGAAAGAAAGTTCACCAATTTTTTAAAAAATAGTTCTTTCAAATTAGCAAAATAAATATAAAACCGTTCCAAAAAGAAGAAAAAAGAAAAATAAAAAAAAATATAAAAAACCGTTTTGAATAAAAAGGAAAAAGAATAGGAAAAAGGAATCGTTGTAAGAAGAAAAGGTGAAGAAGCAGTAGTTTGGGCAACTAATACGAGTTAGTGCGGTGGTTAGCGCATGAGGCTAATGACCGTCAGGTCGCGGGATCGATTCCCATCCAAAGCACGCTAAATAGGAAATGCCGACACCAAGACCTTCAGAAGGAGCAGCCTTCTCAGGCCGGCTCCTGAGGAGCGGAGATTTCTATGCAGCCGCGGTAACTGGGTTTGTCCTCACGACAGGAAGGAAAGGAAAAAGATGGGCCAGACCCAGTTACCGCGGCTGCAGGCGCCGGTTTGCGGAAACAGCTATAACCGGCGCCTGCGACGCTAAATAGGAAATGCCGACACCAAGACCTTCAGAAGGAGCAGCCTTCTCAGGCCGGCTCCTGAGGAGCGGAGATTTCTATGCAAGCCTCACCTCGCGAGGATCGGATGGCGTGAGCCATGAGGACCAAGGCCAGGCGAGCGCCAGCGGGCGCAGTACAACAGTTTTCTCTTTGGTGCTAAGGAGGAAAGCGCAGGCGCGGAGTCCCGAGGAATTAGCCAAAAGTTTCCATTCCCATGCAACAAGACAAAGACCGCCAGGATGGCAGGACGGAGGTCATCGCCGATCCGACCACGGCGTCACGACCAGAAGCTTTGCAGGCGAAGACTACTTTTGTCAGGATAAGATGTACTAGCTGTCTCCCTTCGAATTTGGCCTCCCTTCCCGCCTCCATTTTGGGTGAAGAGGACTAATGCCACTATAAATATGGCCTAGCCATCACCGTAGCGGGGGATCGGTCGATCGATCGATGGAGGGACCAACGGACGAATCATTCAGATCATCCTCTCCCCCACCAGCTCAAGAACACACCTCCAGAGGTTGTTCCTCCATTGTACTAGTTCATCCACAACCCACCTAGAGGCCAATCCACCAAAAAGCAGGAGTAGGGTTTTACATCGCAAGATGACCCGAACCTGGGTAAACTGTTGTATCCCATTTCCTTCCTGTACATCGAGCGAGGCCATGAGGTTGGCGAGTAGGCAGACTGGGGAGGTTGAGTTCTTCGCACGCACCCCAGAGTTCGAATCTATCAAGGGTCTGCGGAGCCCGAAATCCGACATTTGGCACCCCAGGTAGGGGTGCGTCGGAGCCTCTCTTCCTCTAGTCGATTCGACGCCGTCTCGCTGTCCCCATGGCTGATGCTCACCGAGTTCGTGCTGAGCGCCGGACCGCCCTCGCCGCTCGCGTCGCCCAGACGGCGCCCGCGGGCAATGGTGCTCAGCATCGTTGCCCGTCGCCCGCAGCCAACGCTGCCATTGGCCCATGCGGCCCACGGGCAGCAGGCTTAGTCGATGCAGCCCTCTGTGCGGCGTGATGGGTGCACCGCCACTCCATCACTGACCCCGGTGGCCGCTTCATCGTCTCATGCTCGTCGCGGGCTGGCGAACGCACAGGATGCGTTGCTCATGGAACGCTAGCTCCTGCTCTATCGCCCTATCGACGACCTCTACGAGGACTGGCTGGACCGCATCACCGAGCTCATCAGCGCCGCCGGAGAGACCCCTGCACCGTCCTGCTCACTACCTCCACCGCCGCCTCTCGCGGGCGACGTGGCCCACGGTGCGCCTCCTCCACCTCCCAGGCAAGACGTCACCCTCGAGCCAAGGAGCGAGGCTCCATGTCGTGGCCCGCCGCATAGGGCGTCGGCGCGTGACGAGGAAAGCTGCCAGGTGGTGCAGCGACCGCAAGGAGATGCGCGTTGAAAGTGCAATCATGCCCTTAATCTTATTTTGATGTTGATGACAACATGCATGTATGGGACTAATCATGTTTATCAAGTATATCTCAGGATTATGTCTCATAGGCCGTGTGTGGATCATGAATAAAGACAAACGCATGTAACTCAAGATTGGAGATACAAGACAATATCCTTGGCTTTGTTTACGGTTTGTTCTTGAGTATAGGGATCCCGCACTATTAAGAGGGGATCGATGGATCTAGTGAAAGATTTGCTCAAAACCCACAACTCCATTTTTCACCGGACGTCCGGTACGTCACGGACGTCCGATCCCTTTTAGCTGTCCGGTCGTCCGGCTCTCGTCGGTCGTCCGGAGGTTCTTCACAGGACAATATTCACGGATGTCGAAGCTTCTCCGGACATCCGGTCCACGGACGTCCGTTATCCTCCGGACGTCCGACACTTACTCAATGGAACAATTTTTATGGATATCTGGTCCTCTACGGATGTCCGGTCACCGGACGACCGAATCGGTCCGGACGTCCGTTAGCTGTATGCTGATTCGTGGCTTGTGATTCTCCAGCGACCGGATGACCAACGTCTGTCGGACGTCCGGCCCTGTCCGGACGTCCGACGCCTCCTGTGCACTTGTGTTGCTCAAACGGTTACTTCTCCACCTCCACTATATATAGCCTTCTCCCCCCACAAGATAAGGTTGACCATTCACTTTGAGCTTGCTAAGAACACATTTCACTCACTCTCTCACTCTTCCACACCAAATCTTAGATCCCCAAGGGATTTGAGAGCACTTGAGAGAAGTTCTCCAACCAAGTGATAGATCCACTCCTTTCCCATCTTTGCACCAAACAAATTCGTGATTTGAGCAAGTCTTGAGCTTTTCCCATAGTTCTTGTTACTCTTGGAGGTTGGAGACTCCTAGGCGGTAGGAGTATTTCGGAGAGGAATCGACCTTTGTGATTACCGCCGGAAAAGTTTGTGAGGGTTTGGAGACCACCCCAAGGTCTACCACTAGTGATTGAGAAACGCATTCGTGGTGTTGTCTCAAAGGGATAATAGGGTGAGCCTTTGTGGCGTTGGTGTGCCTTCGTGGTAACATCCACCTCTCTAACGGTGACGTAGCTTCCCTCCAAGGAAGTGAACATCGGCATACATCCTCGTTTCCCGGAGTTGCGGTTATTCCTAAACCAAACTCTCTACTTGTGGTTACTTGTCTCTTAGCACTTACTTATATCATATTGTGCTTTCTTACTTACATACTTGTGTTACTTGCTTAGCACTTAGTACTACATTTGCAATTGTTAGGCTCACCTTCATATTCCACATTATTGCCTAAAATTGCTAAGTAATAATTAAAATTTGTAATTGTACCTATTCATCCCCCTCTAGGTCCATCTTGATCCTTTCAATTGGTATTAGAGCCTCGTGCTCTATTCTTGTGGCTTAACCGCCCTAGAGCGAGATGAACCCCGATGGGACTCCCCTTGTTACAGATCCGAAGGATAAAGGTGAGGCTTCTTCAGAAGTCAAGTCCTTTACTTCCGAGGATCTGGAACGGGCCCTTGCTAAGCAAAAAGAGGAGCATGATTCTTCTCTTGAGGCCTTGGTCCAAATGAGACTAGCCACGTTGTCCATGGTGCTTGCACCACTCTCTGGTGGTGCGGCTTCAAGGCCAACTGTGCCTACTCCGTCACTTGGTCAACAACCTCCTGACAATGATCACTCTAGTGTTCCTTGGCTTTATGCAAGACCCCAAGTTGAGAAACCAAAATATAACCCTCAAGGCAAACCTCCTTTACTTGATGCCACTTCCGATTTTGCCTTGTGGAGAGTTGCTATGCAGGATCATCTTCGATATGGAAATGATGAGATGCTGGAGATCTTGGAGTATGGTTACCATGTGGTTGATCCAAACAATCCTACACCAACAGAAATTTATGACAAGAATCTCAATGACACTGCAACCATGTGTATAAGGAGAGGTATGGTTGAAAAGCAAAGGAGACCTTTCATACACATCACAAGTGCAAAGGAACTATGGGAAAGTATTATAAGATCCAAGACCGGTAGCTCCACCCTCCGGAGTGCTCAATATGAAATTTCCAAGGGGCAATTACAAAAATTTTGTATGGAGAAAGGTGAAACTCCCAATCAACTCCTTGAGCATCTCATGACTCTCACTGCTGACATTGAGTCATGTGAGTGTGACAAGACACAAGATGGATTCAACACGACTAAGCGATATCTTGTGGACAAGTTGCTCCATGCTCTTGACCCATATCACCACCAAATGGTGTGGGACATAAGACAACACCATGCCTTCAAGGAAATGACTACAGATGACATCATATCCACCTTCCAACTATTTGAAGAGTCAAAGGCAAATGCCACAAAACATCTTGCCATGCATGGTACTCCAACATCAAAGATTAATCTTGCATTAAAGGCCAAGCATGTATGTGAAGATGAGCAAAGTGAAGAAGAAGAAGATGATGATGAAGATGGTGATGAGGTTGAATCTGATGAGGGCCCTTCATATGAAGACATGGCTCTCTTTGTCAAGAAGTTTAGCGCGAGAAAATTCAAGGGAAGATTTCAAAAGAAGAAAGTAAGAAAATGCTACAAATGTGAAGAAACCAACCACTTCTCCAACGAGTGCCCTTATGAGAAGAGGGAGGATAAACCAAGGTTTCCCAAGACCTTTCCCAAGAAGAAGTTGCCAAATCCTTTGAACTCCAAACCATTGTTGAAGAAATCGTTAACTGGTAGCTGCTCGGTTGGCTAGCGACTAGGGGATTAATCTGCTAATCGGCAAGTTAATCGGCCATTTAATCAATTAATCGGATGATTTTTTGGTTTATCGGCTACTCGGTGACCCTATGAGTAGTGATTAATCGGCAAGTTAACTGGTTAATCAGATGAATTGTTGAACAGGGCTCCAAGCTCAATAAGAAAGATGGGAAAGCAATGGTTGCTCAAGAAGAATCCGATCTGGATGATGTTAGTAGTGTTGCCGGAGTTGCTCAAGATTCTTAAAACACGTTGAGGCTAGTCAACAAGAGTGGTGATGTTGTCACCTAAAACTATATGAAGGACTACAAGGGCAATGCTCACAAGTGCCTAATGGCAAAGGCCGTGGTAGAAGATGGAAATGACCAAAGCTCTCTCGACAAGGTCAAGGTAACTCCACGATCAAATCCTTCTCTTTTCACTCCTCCTACTCCTAGTGATGAGTATCTTGATGTAGAGGATATTCATGAGGATGATGATATAGATGATCCTATGCTTGCTAAACTAAATAAGTTCATGTGCTCCCTCAAAGGAAAGAATCTCACTATGTTTCGTATGCTTATGGAGATGGTGAGTAAGCACACCATCACCATTAAGGAACTCGAAACCCTCATCACCGAGGAAAAGGAAAAATATGAAATCCTTGAGTAGAAAGTCCAATATGAGGAAACACGAAATGATGAAATATGCTTGAAAATTGGTGCAAAGATTGATGTTCATACTAAAGATCTTGCCTCCTTGAAAAAGGCTATTGACTCTTGTGACGAGTTGATGAATGATAAAAGTAAGCTTGTGAAGTCGAATGCTTCTCTCTCTAAGGATTGTGAGCTCCTATCCGTGTCCCTCAAGACTAAGGTAGAAGAGCTCACCCTTCTTACAAAGAGTTTTGAGACACTCAAGCTTACTTATCTTGAAACTCTAGCCAAGGCTTACTCTTCTCCTATTATCAATGTTGATGCTTGTACTACTAACTCTAGTAGTGATCTAGCATCTATTCTTGAGGAAAATCGCTTTCTCAAGGCTCAAATCGAGAAAGGGCTCATGACGTGTGCTCAAGGGAAAAAGAACCTTGATGAGGTATTGATCCAACACAATGAAGTGTTTGCCAAAGAGGGACTCGGGTTTGACCCTAGCACAAGCAAGAAGAAGACAACCTCTCAAAAGTGCACCACCCCTCTAAAGGAAACTTTTGTACAACAAGGGCACAAGGAGAAAGGTAAGGTTGTTAGTGGGAAGGCCATGAGGGGCATTCCCACTCTCAACAAGCCAAAAGAGTTCATGCCTCCATCCTATGTACTTTATAAGGCTAAGGATGGAGAGGTTTATGCAAAGTTTGTTGGTCCTCGAAATGCATTCTGGTTTTATGCTATTTGGGTCCCTAAGACCCTTGTGACTAACTTGAGAGGTCCCATTGCAAAATGGGTGCCTCTAACCAAGTCATAATTGTGTGTAGGTTGCTTTCTCCGGTGGAGTAAAATGGGTGATTGATAGTGGATGTACCAATCATATGACCGAAGATAGCAAGTTGCTCTACGATTTCATGGAAGCTATTCAACCATTTATGAGCATTATGTTTGGTGGAGGATCAAAAGGATAGGTACTCGGGTTGGGCAAGGTGGCTATCACAAATGACATGTCTCTTGCAAATGTCATGCTTGTCCAATCCCTTAAATACCATTTTCTTTTTGTTTGCCAATTGGCTTCTGTTGGTTATGATACACTCTTTGGACTAACAGATGTGAAAGTCTTTAAGAGAGATACTCTCGAAGTGGCCTTTGTTGGAGAGTTGGATGGCAACCTTTACACGGTTGATTCCTCGAAAGAGAGCACATTCCATGCAACTTGTCTAATGGCCAAGGCCGACAAGGGGTGGCTATGGCATCGCCGGCTAGCCCATGTTGGCATGAGAAATCTTCAAGATCTCTTAAAGGGTAATCACATCCTTGGACTAACAAATGTCTCTTTTGAGAAACATCGTGTGTGTAGTGCATGCATAGCCGGGAAGCAACATCAATCAAAGCACCCACCCAAGAATATTGTGTCTACCTCAAGGCCTTTGGAGCTCCTTCATGTGGATCTTTTTGGGCCTCCTTCATGGGATAGTCTTGGTGGGAAAAAGTATGGACTTGTTATTATTGATGATTACTCAAGATATACATGGGTTTTCTTCCTCAAGTCCAAGGACGAGACGAAGATCACCTTCATTGATTTTGCCAAGAAAGCACAACGCAAGTTTGACAAAGAAATCTTGGCAATAAGAAGTGATAATGGCTCCGAGTCCAAGAACTACACCTTGGAAGAATTTCTTAGTGATGAAGGGATTGAACATCAATATTCAGCTCCATACACTCCCCAACAAAACGGTGTAGTAGAGAGAAAGAACCGCACACTTGTGGAGATGGCAAGGTCCATGTTGGATGAATACAAGTCACCACACAGTTTTTGGGCTGAGGCTGTCAACACTGCTTGCCATGCATCAAACCGGCTCTTTCTCCGCACTATATTGGAAAAGACTCCATATGAGCTTCTAACTGGGAACAAGCCAAATGTCAAGTACTTTCGGGTATTTGGGTGCAAATGTTTCATTCTCAACAAAAGAGAACAGTTAGGAAAATTTCAATCCAAAACCATTGAGGGCGTATTTGTTGGCTATGGATCAAACTCTCACGCCTATAGAGTCTACAACAAATCCAATGGATGTGTTGTAGAAACTTGTGACGTGGTGTTTGATGAATTTAATGGCTCACATGGGGAGCAAGTTGATCTAAGTGATGTAGGTGAAGAAGATTCTTCTCAAGATATCTTGACCATGGGTGTTGGTGCACTTCTTCCAATGGAGCAAGAACCTCATGATGATGAAGAAGAAGAAGGAAGCTTCACGCATCATCAAACTACTTCAACACCCATACCACCTCAAGCTCCTATTGTTCAACAAATACCCGTAGACCAAGTACAAGATGATGATCAAGTTCCTCTTCATGATAAACATCAAGAACAAGATCATCACCAAGGACAAGAACAAGAAAGTGCAATCATTGACAATGAACCTCAACAAATGGAAGATGGAGAAGAAGACCTTCCACCACACATCAATGATCCATATGTTGAGGATGTGGATGATTGACATGAAGCTGAACCTTGCGAAACCTTAACCTCCATCATGCCTCGAGTGGCCGGTCGTGTTGATGTTGACAAAATTCTCACCGACATATCAGAAGGTAGAGTCACTTGTAAACAATTGACAAACTTTTGTGCTCACTTCTTGTTTGTGTCTAGTGTTGAGCCTCTCAAAGTACAAGAAGCGTTGATTGACAACGATTGGCTCATTTATA
Organism: Triticum urartu; assembly: GCF_003073215.2. NCBI lineage: Eukaryota > Viridiplantae > Streptophyta > Magnoliopsida > Poales > Poaceae > Triticum > Triticum urartu. The sequence continues at coordinate 543,111,875 of NC_053024.1, forward strand.
TGCAAGAAGGGTCGAATAGCTTTGAGCGCAATCAAGTGTGGTCATTAGTCAAGAGGCCAACTACGGAACACAACGTCATTGGAATAAAGTGGATTTTCAAGAACAAGTAAGATGCGAATGGTGTAATCATCCGCAATAAGGCAAGGTTAGTGGCACAAGGGTACTCACAAGTTGAAGGTTTGGAATTTTGTGAGACCTTTGCCCCCGTTGCCCGTCTGGAATCCATTCGCATCTTACTTGCTTATGCTGCTTTCAATGGCTTTACATTACATCAAATGGATGTGAAGAGTGCTTTCCTTAACGCTCCTCTACAAGAAGAAGTATATGTATCACAACCACCCGGGTTTGTTGATCCCGATCACAAAGACTATGTGTATAAACTTCATAAGGCTTTGTATGGCCTCAAACAAGCACTTCGTGCTTGGTATGATCATCTTAAGAAGTTTTTACTCGATGATGGTTTTGTGAGAGGGGTGATCGATCCCACTCTTTTTACTAAGAGAGACAAAGGTGATTTGATCTTATGCCAAATCTATGTAGATGATATCATTTTTGGTTCTCCTAACATTCATTTGTGCAAGAAGTTTGCGGCTTCAGTGACCAAGAATTTTGAAATGTCACTCAATGCGGATTTGAAGTTCTTCCTCGGGTTTTAAATTCAACAATTTCAAGAAGGAATTTTCTTGTCTCAAGCAAAATACCTCAAGGATATCCTAGCAAATTTTGGCATGTCTGATGCTAGCCCATGTAAGGCACCTATGCCAACCAAAATTGTACTCACTAAAGACACAAACGGTATCCCCTTCGACCCATCTAAATACCGCTCTATGATTGGTTCATTGCTTTATCTTTGTGCATCTAGACCAGACATCATGTTTAGTGTATGCATGTGTGCTAGATTTCAAGCTTCCCCTAGGGAAAGTCATCATAAGGTGGTTAAGCATATTCTTAGATACCTTGTTCACACCCCAAAGTTGGGTCTATGGTACCCCAAGGATGCTAAGTTTGATCTCATTGGGTACATGGATACGGATTGGGCTGGAGACAAAGTGGATCGTAAGTTCACCTCCGGTGCATGTCAATTCCTTGGACGCTCCTTGGTAAGTTGGTCCTTGAAGAAACAAAATTGTGTTGCTCTCTCCACCGCAGAAGCTGAATACATTGCAACCGCCAGTTGTGCAACTCAATTACTATGGATGAGGCAAATTTTGAAGGATTACGGTATCACCTATAGACATGTGCCTCTTCTATGTGATAATGAAAGTGCCATCAATATTGCTGAGAACCCCAAAGATCATACCCGCCCCAAGCACATTGATATTAGGTATCACTTCTTGAGAGATCATGTGGAAAAGGGGGATATTGATATTGCTCATGTTGGGAGAGATATGCAACTTGCAGATATTTTCACAAAGCCATTGGATGAAGCAAGGTTTTGTCAACTTAGGCGTGAACTTGGTATCTTGGAGCTTGACAACATTATGTGAAAACTAGTACCCATGCATGCATTGTCATAATGTCTAGTCTCGATGTAGGCATATATTTAGGGGGAGACACTCAACTAATGAGTACTCTCACCCTATGAAATGCATAAAAAGAACAAACACTCTCAAGGCTATCATGTTATTCTAACTATGGAGCTTTCTATGATGGAGTAGTGATTATGCACCCAAAGTTCCATTCTTTGCGGAGCCATGTCACGTATACTCATACATGGTGGCCGTAGCCACTGCTCTTGTCACTAGAACAATATATGAGCGGTATGTGTTTTGGTGATGTTGTTGTATTGACATAGGTTACGCACTACTTGATATTATACCAATTCATCATTGCCATCATCATCTCCCCCCTAGTCATCATCTAAAGTTTTACAGAAAATTTTTGTGTGTCGGTCATCCGGTACTGTCCAGACGTCCGTAAAAAGCTCTTTGTTACCTTGGGTCTGGACGTCTGGTCTATCCGGTCGTCTGTTAATTCCTCCCCTGGCTCAGGCATTCTCAGGCATCGGGCGTCCGAAGATATCTGGTCGTCCGTTAATTCTTCCCTGGCTCAGGCACCGGACGTCCGTAGGACACCGGTCTTCCGGGACTTTCTCAGGCACCGGACGACCGAAGAACTCCGGTCGTCCATTAATTCCTCTCTGACTCAGGCACCGGACGTCCGTAGGACTCCGGTCGTCTGGGACTTTCTCGGGCACCTATATATAGCGCGGGGTGCGGTTCGGGTCAACCCTAATCCCTTCGCTCCCCACCGCCGCCGCCCTTGTCTCCTCGTCGCGGCCGCTCGCCGCTTGTATTCCTCGTCGCGGCCGCTCGCCGCTCGTGTTCCTCGCCGCGGCCGCTCGTGCTCCTCGCCATGGTTGCTCGCCGCTCGTGCCCCTCGCCGACGCCACATCGCTCTGGTCGCCACAGTCCCCAACGCGACCCCTTGCCTGACTTGCTCCGGTTGCCGCCTTCCTCCGTGTTCTTCACTCCAAGGTAGCACCCATCTCTTCTCACCTCATCCATTGATTCTTCGATCTATGGTGGGGTTGCTGATTTGGGCCATTCTCCTCCTCAAGGTCGAGATGCCCAAGACCAAGCACTCTGCGTGCAAGCAGGTCATCAGTGGGCCATCTCGTATGTCTCACCATGGTGGTTCCGATGACTCACAGGAGTGGACTCGTCCTCGGAAGCGTGTCGCTCGCCCTCACAGCTCTACTAGCAACTCCTCTTCGGAGGGCTCCGACTATGAGGATGAGCTGGAGGATTTGGAGCAGCCCGAGTTTGTCGCCGTTCGCTCCTCCGCACCCAAGCCGGGTACTTGTCGTCCCACCTTCAAGCCTCCTCCTCCTCCAGTGCAACCTCACGGTGATGCTCGTCATATCTCTCTCGAACCTCCTTTACCCCTGGCCGCCAAGTTAAGAAGTTCAACGAGGTTCCTGTTGATTCCTATCTTAAGTTGCATCATGATGTTGATCAATTTACGGTTTCTCAAGACTCTCAGGACAATCGTTTTCGCACTAAAGTCCAAGCTGACATTTTTACCACTATCATCATTCCTAAGGGGGAGCTCCTCTCATGCTTATTTTTCTTTGTGCACATTGTTAAGGGGAGCTCCGCAACAAATCTCTTCGATACCCAAAGTTTTTATTTTAAGAAGTACATGTATGTTGTCATCAACTACCAAAAAGGGGGAGATTGAAAGTGCAATCATGCCCTTAATCTTATTTTGATGTTGATGACAACATGCATGTATGGGACTAATCATGTTTATCAAGTATATCTCATGATTATGTCTCATAGGCCGTGTGTGGATCATGACTAAAGACAAATGCATGTAACTCAAGAATGGAGATACAAGACAATAGCCTTGGCTTTGTTTATGGTTTGTTCTTGAGTATAGGGATCCCACAATATTAAGAGGGGATTGATGGATCTAGTGAAAGATTTGCTCAAAACCCACAACTCCATTTTTTCACCGGACATCTAGTACGTTACGGACGTCTGATCCCTTTCAGCTGTCCGGTCGTCCGGCTCTCGTCGGTCGTCCGGAGTTTCTTCACAGAACAATATTCACAGATGTCCGAGCTTCTCCGGACGTCTGGTCCACGGACGTCCGTTATCCTCCGGACGTCCGACACTTACTCAACAGAACAGTTTTTACGGATATCCGGTCCTCTATGGATGTCCGGTCACCAGACGAACGAATCGGTCCGGACGTCCGTTAGTTGTATGCTGATTCGTGGCTTGTGATTCTCTAGCGACCGGATGACCGACGTCTGTCGGACGTCCGGACCTATCTGTGCCACCGGACGTCCGGTCCTGTCCAGACGTCCGACGCCTCCTGTGCACTTGTGTTGCTCAAACGGTTACTTCTCCACCTCCACTATATATAGCCTTCTCCCCCCACAAGATAAGGTTGACCATTCACTTTGAGCTTGCTAAGAACACATTTCACTCACTCTCTCACTCTTCCACACCAAATCTTAGATCCCCAAGGGATTTGAGAGCACTTGAGAGAAGTTCTCCAACCAAGTGATAGATCCACTCCTTTCCCATCTTTGCACCAAACAAATTCGTGATTTGAGCAAGTCTTGAGCTTTTCCCATAGTTCTTGTTACTCTTGGAGGTTGGAGACTCCTAGGCGGTAGGAGTATTTCAGAGAGGAATCGACCTTTGTGATTACCGCCGGAAAAGTTTGTGAGGGTTTGGAGACCACCCCAAGGTCTACCACTAGTGGTTGAGAAACACCTTCATGGTGTTGTCTCAAAGGGAGAATAGGGTGAGCCTTCGTGGTGTTGGTGTGCCTTTGTGGTAACATCCACCTCTCTAACGGTGACGTATCTTCCGTCCAAGTAAGTGAACATCGGCATACATCCTCGTCTCCCGGAGTTGCGATTATTCCTAAACCTAACTCTCTACTTGTGGTTACTTGTCTCTTAGCACTTACTTATATCATATTGTGCTTGCTTACTTACATACTTGTGTTACTTGCTTAGCACTTAGTACTACACTTGCAATTGTTAGGCTCACCTTCATATTCCGCATTATTGCCTAAAATTTCTAAGTAATAATTAAAATTTGTAATTGTACCTATTCACCCCCTCTAGGTCCATCTCGATACTTTCACGCGTGCACTCCCAGCACCACTACGTCAAGACTATGTGCCGCCTGCGGTGGTGGCGCGTGAGCACCAAGATCAGGCTCCACCTCAACGGCGGGCTCCCTTGACCACAACAGGATACCGCGCGTCCACTCCATGACTTCAGCAATGGTGTCAGGTGACATTTTTTTGTTCGCAGTTGGAGGTGCCCCTCGGGTTGTGTTGGGGATATAACTATTAGGTATAACCCGCCTAGGAGGGGCCAGGTCATCCTAATGACGATTCATAACAATGAATCCCAAGATCTTATCGCGGTTCATAGATAGGCTTAATAGAGGGCCCAGACCCGAATGCGGCTTAAGGCCCATGATTGTAAACCGTCGTGTATGTAAACTTGTATTGTAAGGCATATGAGAAAGGTCACTCTTGGGGATATCACTACTGGGTGTAAACCAGCCTATCTGGGCCGGGTTAACTTCGTCAGTAGTTAAGTATGTTAAAGCCCAAGAAGGCAGATGAGGGCTCAAGGCCCATAGTCGGTTCAAGGCCTGTAGCCGTAAACCGGCGTTGGTATTTAACTTGTATTGTAAGTTAGGAATAAGTAGAGACCAAACCGGACACATCTATGAGCCGGTATTGGGACTCTGTGAACCGACGGGCATCACCCGTGTATATAAGGGGACGACCCAGCGGCGGTTCAAGGACAACAGACAACAACTCGAGACTTAGGCGAAGCTTGTTTGCTCCCTAGTCATCGAAACCCCATCAATTCCATCACAACTAGACGTAGGCTTTTACCTTCATCGAAGGGGCCGAACTAGTATAAACTCTCTTGCGTCCCTGTGTCCGCTTTAACCCCTTCAAGCTAACCCGTCACGATGGCTCCACGACTAAGTCCTTTCTCTAGGACATCTGCCGTGACAAAACCACGACAGTTGGCGCCCACCGTGGGGCTATCGCACGATGGTTTCAAGTTCTTGGAGGGCCGCTTTGAAGGACTCGAGGGCTACATTGTGGGCCGGATGACTAAGAGTCATCGCGGCAAACTCTACATCGATGATGCAGGCTGGGGCCCCGAGGCCGTCTCAGTTGAGTATGGGTACCGGGTCCCCTTTGGTGGCATACACGTTTTCATCGGCAGGATCGGTGAACCGGGCCCTGAGCCGGACATCTGCACCGACCTCGTCGAAACGGTTCAGCGTGCACGATCCGCCCGGGTTAAACCGGCCGTGAAGCGTGCCTTCATGGGCGTCATCCATGGAGGAAGTTATGAGGGTGGATCGGAATCTCGCGGCAAGACCGTTGTTTATTCCGGCGACGAGTCATCAACCGGAGAAACCGAATCTCTATATCAGCTACAAGACGGCCGGATTGGGGGCTGTTCCGATGGCGACAGTATTCCGGACCCCTCTGATCAACCCAACTGAGTTGGAATATTCATGGCCGGCACACAAGCAGCGCTTCATTCTTCGACCGCTGCGCCAATAACCTCCGGTTCAGTAGCGGCGACAGCTGCCGGGGCAGGAAGCTCTACACGCCCGCCGGCTCAAGTTCTATCAGATCTATTTGATGCATTGGCTGCGCTTATGGCAGAAGCTAATCCGGCAGATCAGGAAGTCCACAACGCGGAGATTGCAAAGGTGAAGGAACAGATCACCCAGGCCAAGGCGGACCTGGCAGCTGAGAATGCCAGGATGACCACAGAACGGGCCGCTTTAGACCCACAAGCCTACAGGCTCATGTTGGACCAGAACGCGTCGCATGAAGTCATGAAGAGGAAGTACCGATCCCGTTTGCCTTCGGTTTTCGAGGCCAGAGACCTTTTCAACACCCCAGGAGCAGGAACCAGTAATCCGCTAAAGGGAAACCAGCCGGAAGCTCCGCGGACCGGTGCGCCGGTTCAGCCCCGTCTGATGAATCCGCCTCGTCAAAACACTGTCATACCTCAGGCTGTTTCAACACCACCGGGTCACTACTCCAACCCAATGGACAATCTCGTTGCCACTGCTGCACGGCTGGAGGCCATTCCAATTGAAGGTGACTCGCCGCAGGCGGTAGAGACACAATGGGTCAAGGAGCTTCTTAGGACAGCTTTGGTCCAACAGGAAGCGTACTCGTACAGCCGCGACCGGATCCACTCGACCCCTCATCCAAGCCGGAGCTATAGCAGGCGTATGGATGAACCAGCAGTGTCAAGTAATGAACGACATGGAGCACCCTGCGGCAACAACCCGGCGGGTGGTGCTGATAACGCTCAGGAAGTGGTGGACCAGGCCCGAGCACGCAGGGAGGCCGAGTTAGCCGCACAGTATCAGGCTCGGCAGCTTACGCCGGTTCGTCCAACTATTTCGGTCGAACCCGGTGTTACTTCTAGCTCTTTGGGGGTGCCTTGCCTTGTCCCCGCTTTACGCAATGTGCGCCTGCCCAAGGATTTCAAGGGCCCGCGCAAGGTACCAAATTACACGGCGGATCAACCCCCAGAGACATGGGTGGAGAGCTATGAGATGGCCATGGAGATGCTTGATGTGGATGATGCGGCATGTGTGAAGTACTTCACCATGATGCTTGAAGGAACGGCCCGCACTTGGTTAAAAAGCTTACCGGCCAATTCTATCATTTCATGGGCCCAATTACGAGCCCGATTTATCAGTAATTTCAAGGATACATGTAAGCAGCCCATGTCGATAGTAGACTTAGCTGCCTGTGTCCAGGAGGAAGGAGAATCGACGACTCATTGGGTGCACCGGGTCTCACAAGTGTTGCATTCATCAGACCGCATCAACGCTGACACCGCAGTCTTAACCCTAGAAGGCAACTGCCGGTTTGGGCCCCTAAAGCTGAAGTTGGGACGGATGAAGCGCCATTGCACTGACAAGGGGACCCTCATGGCTGCTTTGGTAAAGTATGCTGATTCTGATAGTACCAAGGATCCCGAATCTGATGATGACAAGGCAGGGAAGGGAAAGAGGAACAACAACTCCAAAGGTCAGCAGCATCACTTGGCAGGCAATGGTGGTGGAGGCAAGCGTAAAGCGGATGGTAACATGGACTTTGTGGCTAATACCAACGCGTAGGACAAGGGCCAGCGACGCAAGGGTAAACCGCCAAATTGCAGTGGGGCACCCAACCCTAACCCGGACCGCCTAAATTATCTACTGAGCCAGCCCTGTCCAAGACATGGGACGAAGGAGGTGCCAGCAAACCACCTTTGGAAGGATTGCTTCATTATGCAGGAGTTCAAGAATTCTAATGCTTTCCGGTATGATCATGGCTCCGGCGGTGGCTCAGGATCCGGGCCGGGTTACGGTGAAGGAAATTCCGGTTCAGGATTTAATGGTAATCCGGGCGGACATTACAATCAAAATAATCAGAACAACCAGGGTGGTTACAACCAGCAGCAGAAATAGTCAGGTTATCAGAGCAACCCAAAGCAGTTGAATAGTGGGCAGTACCATGTCTTCACCACTAGCTTGGACAAGCGAGACCGGAAGGTTCAGAGGCGGGCAGTCAACTCTGTTGAACCGGCCGTGCCCCGTTATCTACGCTGGTCTGAATAGCCAATCATATGGAGCAGAGAGGATCACCCTCCCCAGGTTGATAATCCGGGTCAGTTGGCTCTGGTGGTGGCGCCTCAGGTGGGAGGTTACAAGTTCACCAAAGTGCTCATGGATGGAGGGAGCAGCATTAATATCTTGTACTATGAGACCTTCCGTCGTATGGGACTAACAGATAAAAATCTCAAACCGTCTAATACGGTGTTCCACGGTGTGGTACCTGGCAAGTTAGCATATCCTGTTGGTAAGATAGCTATGGAAGTGGCCTTTGGAGATGATCATGATTCCAGGTCGGAAACATTGACGTTTGAAGTAGTGAAAATCCAAAGTCCATATCACGCCCTGTTTGGGCGACCGGCCTACGCCAAGTTTATGGCACGACCCTGTTATGTATATTTGCAGCTCAAGATGCCGGGTCACAAGGGGACAATAACGGTTCACGGAAGCCGTAAAATCGCTTTGGAATGCGAGGAAGGAGATGCGGCCTACGCAGAGTCGGTTTGTGCCACCGAGGAGCTGAAGTATTATAAGGACAATGTTGATCCAGCGGACATGACTCCATTAAAGAAGCCAACTACGGAGCATGATCCGGCCCTGAAGTTCAAATCGGCTGCAGAAACTAAGCTTGTTGACTTCATACCTGGCGATTCGTCCAAGTAGTTCAGCATCAGTGCCAACTTGGATCCGAAATAGGAAAGCGCGCTCATCGAGTTCATCCGTGAGAATCGGGACATTTTTGCATGGAAGCCCTCTGACATGCCAGGTGTACCGAGGCAACTCGCTGAGCACACCCTTAATGTGGATCCTAAATACAAACCGGTGAAACAGTTCCTCCGCCGGTTTAACGAAGAAAGACGCAAGGCGATTGGAGAAGAGGTAGCCAGGCTCTTAGCAGCTGGCTTTATTGTTGAAGTTTTTCACCCTGAGTGGCTTGCCAATCCGGTGCTGGTCCTTAAGAAAAACGGCACCTGGCGCATGTGTGTGGATTATACAGATCTTAATAAGGCTTGTCCAGCAGATCCTTTTGCCCTCCCCCGTATTGATCAAATTATTGATGCTACGGTGGGTTGCGAGCGTTTAAGTTTTTTGGATGCATATTCTGGCTATCATCAGATCAAAATGGCAGTTAAGGACCAGGAGAAGACGGCATTCATAACTCCCTTTGGAGCCTTCTGCTATGTGTCTATGCCCTTTGGGCTCAAGAGTGCCCAGGCAACTTATCAACGGTGTGTACAAAATTGTCTTCACAAGCAAATTGGCCGTAATGTACATGCTTACATGGATGATATCGTGGTTAAGTCCAGGGAGAAGGAGATGACTTGAAGGAAACCTTTGATAACCTGAGGAGGTACAAGATGATGCTTAATCCGGCCAAGTGTGTCTTTGGTGTACCGGCAGGCAAGTTATTGGGTTTTCTGGTGTCCAACAGGGGAATTGAGGCTAATCCAGAGAAGATCACAGCCATCACCTCCCTGGCTAAACCGAAGTGTATTAATGATGTTCAATGCCTGGCAGGCCGGATTGCCGCATTAAGCCAGTTTATCAGCCGCCTTGGTGAGAAGGCAATCCCTTTGTATCATATGTTGAAGAAGACGGATCAATTTGTCTGGAGTTCCGCTGCTGATGAAGCATTTGAGGACTTAAAGCGGCAATTGGTCAATCCGCCTGTGCTCGCCGCTCCCATTGACAAGGAGCCGTTACTGCTATATGTTGCTGCTAATGCTCGTGCGGTCAGCGTGGCTATTGTGGTGGAGCGAAAGGAGGCAGGTAAGGAGCATCCGGTTCAACGTCCGGTCTATTATATCAGCGAGGTACTCATTGAGTCCAAGTAAAGGTATCCGCATTGGCAGAAGCTGGTGTACGGAGTTTTTATGGCAAGCCGGAAGCTTAAGCAATACTTCCAAGGGCACCCAATTACGGTGGTCAGTTCTGCTCCTTTGGGGGATATCATCCAGAACCGGGAAGCGACTGGCCGGATTGCCAAGTGGGCTATAGAGCTTGGGCCGCACGGATTGAAGTATGTGCCTCGGACGGCGGTTAAGTCTCAAGCACTTGTTGATTTCATCAATGATTGGACGGAACTGCAAGCACCTGAAGAAAAGCCGGATCACACATATTGGACCATCCATTTTGACGGATCCAGGCAATTGGAAGGCTTGGGGGCTGGAATCGTATTAACTTCCCCACGAGGTGATAAGTTTTGCTACGTTCTCCGCTTAATGTTCCCTTGTACTAACAATGCAGCTGAGTATGAAGCCTTGCTCCATGGTCTCCGGATGGCTAAGGAGATGAATCTAAGTCGAGTTAAGTGCTTCGGTGACTCGGACCTCATGGCTCAACAAGTATCTGGCACTTGGGATTCCAAGGACCCACTCATGGCAGCGTATCATCGTGAGGTGGATATTGTTGCAGGTCACTTTAAAGGCTATCAGGTGGACCACGTGGACCGACGGAAGAATGAAGCAGCGGACGCTTTAAATCGGCTGGGCTCTCAGCGCAAACCGGTCCCGCCCAATGTTTTTCTGGATGTGCTGCACAACCCGTTGGTCAAGCTCCCTGGTGAAGTGGATTTGGCTATTCCTGATTCGGAGGCTCAATTGGTGGCATCTCTTCATGTCATTCCGGATTGGACGCTTCCTTACCTGGCGTACATGAACCGGGGCGAGTTACCAGAGGATGAGACTCTGGCCCGACAGATAATCTGGCGGTCCAAGTCCATGACTATTGTCAATGGCGAGTTGCATCATTGCAGTGTATCAGGGGCGTTTCAACGTTGTGTGTCTCCTGAAGAAGGCTGTGAAATTTTGCGTGAGATCCACGAAGGAGATTGTGGTCACCACGCCGGTTCAAAATCTTTGGTAGCTAAAGCGTTTCGCCATGGCTTCTATTGGTTAACTGCTCATGCTGATGCGGAGGATCTGGTCAGACGATGTGACGATTGCCAAAAGTTTTCAAGACGTGCTCATGTGCCAGCTCAAGAATTGAGAATGATTCCAATTACTTGGCCGTTTGCGACTTGGGGGCTGGATATGGTTGGGCCTTTCAAAAGGTCCAAAGATAAGAAGACCCACCTCCTGGTGGCGGTTGACAAGTTTACAAAGTGGGTGGAAGCAGAACCTGTTAGCAAGTGTGATGCGGCCACGGCGGTTCAGTTCATCAAAAAAGTGATTTTCCGGTTTGGCTTTCCACACAGTATCATCACAGATAATGGTACCAATTTGTCCAAGGGTGCCATGAAGGAGTTCTGCGAACGGGAGCACATCCGGCTTGACGTTTCATCAGTGGCACACCCATAGTCCAATGGTCAAGCAGAAAGGGCTAATCAAGAGATCTTGAGAGGCACCAAGCCCCGGCTTATGGTTCCTTTGCAGAGAACGCCGGGTTGTTGGGTAGAAGAGTTACCATCTGTGTTATGGAGCATCAATACTACACCCAACAGATCAACAGGATACACGTCGTTCTTCATGGTCTACCGAGCGGAGGCGGTTCTCCCAAGTGATATCCGTCATGACTCACCTCGTGTGGCGGCTTATGTTGAAGCAGACAACGAGACAGCACGACAAGATGCTTTGGACCTGTTGGATGAAGAACGTGACATAGCAGCCGCCCGCTCGGTGATTTACCAACAGGATCTTCGTCGTTATCACAGTCGCCGAGTCAGAACCAGAGCCTTTCATGAAGGAGATTTGGTTCTTCGGCTCATCCAAGACCATACTGATATGCATAAGCTATCCCCACCTTGGGAGGGACCTTTCGTGGTCAGCAAGAATCTGCACAACGGGTCATACTATCTGATCGATATTCGAGAGCATAAAGACTCACGTACATCAGAGGAAGAGACCAACAGGCCGTGGAACATAGCTCATCTTCGGCCTTACTATACCTGAGCCATTGGCTCTACTTATGTACATATTACGACGATGTATATATTATGATTAAATATAATAAACCGGAACCTCAACTAAAGCGGGGTATCTGTTCTTTTACATCATGTGTGGTTACACGGAGTTGTTCTAAAGCGGCCTCCGGTTTACCCCTTGAGTTAGCTTTTCAAAAGCATCATGTTATATCACTTGGGGGCTTGGTCGTGTCCGAACCAATGCAACATCTCTTGATAGGCGAGAGCCACCAGATCACTTGGGGACTTGGTCACGTCTGAACCAGTCACGCCTCTTGATCAGCCTAAGGCCACAGAATCACTCGGGGGCTTGGCCGAATCCGAACCATTGCCACGCCTCTTGATCGGCATAAATGCCATGGTTTCATTTGGGGACCTGGCTGACTTGAACCATAGCTACACCTATCGGGAGCTTGGTCGTGTCCGACCATGGTAACGCCATCTGATCGGCTCAAATAAGCCTCTTTTTCCAAACGATTTTATCATTGCCTTTGCTTCACAATTTTCTTTGATAGATATTTCTTTCTTTTTGTTGCATTTTTTAAACCGACAAAATTTTAAACCGGTTCACACTGTCAATTGACAGAACACGGTCCATTTTTAATCCGGAGACTATTTGCTCGGTTTGATTTTTTGTTAACATCCTATTACGGAGTAACATGGTGTTTTATTATAACCCGACACGGTTTACATGGTAAACCGGCATTATATATATACAGGAGCTGCTATCTCCTCCAACAGTGTGGGTTTATGAAACCTCCACTTCAAGATTGGCTAAGCCAACTTCATGCCCAACGATGGCAGGTATTATGTATCTCAAAGATTTGATCATATGCTTAAATTTCAGATATTTTGATTTTATATATGCAGACATCATACTCCGCCTAACGGTACAACCGCGGTGGCACTTTAAGATTTTTATGTTGCAGAAAATACTTTGGAAAGTTCATCACCCAAAGGAAGCACAAGTTGCAGTGGTTATGCACGAAGGCATATTAAGATCAAGAGTATCAGCTAGCCTATTACAAGGCAACACGGTTCCCAAAACAAGATCATTGTTTTTTCAAAGGAGAAGCGGTTTAAACCGGCTGCCGGTTCAAGCTTGGTCACCAGCCTGGCCTGATGGTTGTGGGTCATCCCGCGCTGCTTCAACTTCAGTTTCTCTACCCAGCGGCTAGAAATCAATAGTTGTCCAGTCGATTCCCATTAATGCTCGAAAGACAGCTTCATCATGGATCAGCAACGACGGTTCAATATCGGGAGTGTAAGTATGCTTACGGATTGGAGGGATAAGATTTTCCGCTTCATGAATTAGTGCAGCTACTCACTTGTTTTGATTGTCATATTGGGCTTGATAATGAGACAAATCTGCTTCTTCAGCCAATTGACAAGCTAGCGGACGCACCTCCCGGTTTATTGCTCGCAGATCCGCTTCACTAAACTCTGACCCATCTTCCTTCAAGCTGGGATAGCCCTGAGCCGCTTCAATAGGATCAAAATCCGGCACCCAAGCTTTTGCCCGGATTAAGGCATTGATCGCACCGGTTCGAGCAGCAGATTTCTTCAGCTCTTCAACCCGGGTAGGAAGCACCGACAGTTTCTTCAGAGTGTCCTGAATCAAAGTGGGCGCTGGATTGTTGTGGGATGCAGTACAGATGATCCGCTGTGCACCAGTGTACAGTTGTTCGATCAACGTGTAGGCGGCTTTCAATTTCTTCCGCACATCTGACCCCAAGTGACCAATGCGTGTCCCTGAAATACCACAAAGGGTTAACAAACCGGCAGCTCTGTAATACGGCAGAATCAATTCAGAAATCAAACCGGCTTACCAAAGATAGCAGTGGTCATGGCATGCACATGCCGCTTTATGCTGGTCAGTTCGTCCACCACCGGTTTTAGTGCAGCCTCGGCGTCTTCTGCTTGTTTGGTTAAAGCGGATTTTTCAGTAGCCCAATCCGCCCGCTCCTTCTTGAAATCCTTCTTAAGCTATTCCATGACGCTTAAGGCGCCGGTCAACTCCTCTTTTGCTTTTGAGGTTTCAGTCTGTTGGGACTTCAGATTTTCTTGGAGATCGGCGATTTGGGTCTCTTTTGTCTTCAGCTCAGCTTGCATATAGACAGTTATATGATTCAGCAAGCAGTGCAAGAATTGAAGCACCAACCACATAACAAGTTATGCACTTGGCGCTTGGGGGCTAATGCCTATTTGATCTTCATATTTCACTTGATTATAAAGTCCCAAGATCAATACAAGTATTCAACTTGGCACTTGGGGGCTAATGGCTATTTGCTCGAATATATTCTGATGCGGCGATCTCAATTACTTAAAGTCCCGGTTTAACTACACTAACTTGAACCAGCCCTTGGGGGCTACATTAGCGAGTTCCAAAGCATTGGGATTTATATTAGCAAGTCCCGGTTTGGATGCAGATTCTAAACCGGCCCTTGGGGGCTAGGAGAGTTAACAAGATTGAAATATCCAAACAGGAAAAAGTACATGGAAGTTACCTCAAATTTCTCTTTCATCATATTAACTAGACCAGCTTCATAGTCACGGCTAGTGTATAGCCGGTTCAGATAGCCGGAATGGAGAACTTGGGCGTTCAAAGCGGCATAAGTTGTCAGATCGGCATTCCATTTTCCCTTGCCAATGGCAGCAAATTCTTCCTTGCCAGTGTGTCTGGATAAAGCAACGGGATTGCCTGGCTCTGTGCGACCAATGCCAGTAATGATAACCTCATCATCCTTGGCATCGCCGGTTTGCACTAGGGCCGTTGGCTTATCAGTAGGATTTATTGGATTGGTGGATTTCTCAATCCGGATGGGGCTTGTGGGCTGGTTGACAGGACTTGAGGTATCAATAGGCCTCTCTTCAGCAATAAGATCGTCATCTCACTGCGGTGGATCATTGGGTATATCTTCAGGAATAGCCACCTCAAGATTTGGTGTTTTGCCCGGTTCAGGGACGGCATCCTCCTCGGCCGCTTTATCCAGGCGAGCCTTCTTGCTTGGCCTAGGCTTGGCCCTGAAAGGAATAACAAAGTCACAGCATATGTTCCAAGGTGATGTACCGGAAATATTATGATAAGTATAGCTTACCCAAGCACCGTTTTGAGCGGTGGCAGCTGAGTAGCCGATGACTCGCCAGAGGATGAGTGGGAAGTAACCTGATAATCGGAGTCAGATGGATTAAGAGGTTGACGAAAACAGCCCGCTTTAGGACAAGCACTGACAAGCAAATTAGAGACCTCCGAATGGCGTTTCCGAACCGGACTGTTTGGTAAACCGGCGGAGGTAACTACTTGGCCGCTGTGCCGGGTTGTGCGGCGAGCTTCGTGCTGTTGGGTCTTCATAAGAAATTTGGGATCCAAGTAAGCAAGAGGATGAGAAAATTTAACCTTCCGGTTTTCCCGACGGATTTTTAGTGAAGGCAAAGGGTCTGAATCGGAAGAGAGAATAATTACCTCTGCAGCATCAGCATGGCTGGCTTCGGCATCATCCTGACAAATATCATCATCAATAAGACGCATGAAAAATAAGCCAAGTGAGTCAAGCTCTACCTCAAGGTCCGGATTATCCACATCATCATCAGGGGCCGGATCATAAGATGCAGTGGTTTTCTTCTTGTGAGCAGGCCGTTTCACGACTTTAGTCTTTGGCCGGGTTGGTCGTTCCGGTTTGTCTGGTTTTTCTGGCTTCTCCTGTGGAAGTTTCTTGCTCCAAAACGGATCATTACCCTATTTAAACAGACATTGATATTAAACAATGACCAGATATATCAATAACAGGTTCAGTAAAAAGAAAAAAAAATCAAATTCTTACAGCTGGTGGTTTGTTGGTGGCACAGAAGGGAAGTAGGCCGGTTCGAGCACAGACGTGTTCCGGTTCATTCAGCATTTTATTCACAGCCTCTGTGATTTCTTCGTCGGTGAGCTGGATGTTAGCATGTCGCAGTGGGTCGTCAACACTGCCAGTATACTCGCACATTAAATCGGAGCGCTGACTAAGGGGCAGTATGCTCCACGATATCCAACAGCGAGCAAGATCAACTCCTGTTAAACCATTGGCCATGAAGGCTCTGAGCTTGGACAGTTGAGGAGCGTATTTGCTTCCCTCCTTGGCAGTCAACCTTTGCGGAAAGGGGTGTGTATTGGTAAGCCGCTCTGGACGAAAGCCAGGAAAAGGATTTTCACCAGCAGGGGAGGTGTCTTTGCAATAGAACCATGTTTGATTCCACTCTTTGGGGTGGCTGTGCAGTTTGGCGTGAGGGTATGTGACCTCTTTCCTTTTCTGAATCGCCACACTGCCCAATTCCGTATTGGAACCGTCAGAAAACTCAGTACGGCGGTTTAGATGGAAACAGTCTCTGAACAATTCCACTTTGGGCTCCTCTTGAAAGAACACCTCATAGAGCACTTGGGAGTGACACATGTTTGTAACAGAGTTGGGGCCAGTGTCTTGTGGATTGAGTTGAAAATCGGCTAAAACTTCCCGGTAAAATTTAGAACCGGGCGGCTTAAAGCCCCGGGCTAAGTGATCTACGAAAACAACGACCTCTCCTTCTTGAGGTGTGGGAGGACATTCTTTGCCAGGGGCTCTCCAATGGATGGTGTTTTTGCTGCCTAAAGCGCCGATCAGGACTAAATTGTTCAGTTGAGTCTCTGTGACGCGAGAAGGAACTCACTTGCACTCATATACTTGCTTGGCCATGATGAAATCTACAAGATAGGTGATTCCGGTTCAAGAATGAATTGATTAAAGTGCACTGGTATGTACAATGTTAAACCGGAGACAGTTCTATCTAAACCGGAGTTTTATGAAGCAACAACATCCGGCGGTTCAACAAGGGGACTAATGGTATATACCGGTTTGGCAATTTTTCTACGAAGTTAAACCGCCGGATCTAAACATTGAAACAGTTGAGATTGCGGATGGATAAGTGTACAGAAACAGATTTCACAAGATTTATCTACAGCGACGGATCTGAAGCAAGTTCAGAAAACAAGGAAAATATTCAAGGTTCAAAAAAGAACAGTACCGAATCAATGGGCAGAGATACAGGTAGATCTATGGTCTTGAAGCATATAAGTAAAGGTGGATGCTAAGAACTACCGCTACACAGAGCAAAGGTTCACAGGTTCATCTAAGATCTATCATATGAGTACGAAGCAGATGATGAACACTGAAGAACTTGGAAACCCTAGAACGGATCTACGGGGGAAAAGGTGAAGAACTCACCGGAGCCGAGGAAGAAACAGAAGGTCACCGCGATGCTCTGGTACAATCAGGGTGATGCAGCGGCCAAGGTTGGAGCAGAGGTCGTCGACGGCGGCGGAGCTCCGAAGCTGGACGACGCGGGGAAAACGAAGCAGAAGGGCCCGAAGGGGAAAAAGAAATGACCCTTCGGTCCTATTTATAAGGCAAGGGACAGGTGTCAAGCGCGAAAATCAAGGGACCGTGGGTTTGGAAACGAAGCTGTCACCTTAATTGTCCCAGACCTATTAAACAGAAAAAGGGGTATCATGGTTAAGGTTCTTTATAACAGGTGACGTCACGCCGGTTTACAACGACCAGAGAAGATGACATCACGGCGGTTCAACAAACTACAAGAAGATATTGAAGATGAAGATTTTTGCTAAGGATTGACATGAACCTGTTCAAATCAATCTGGCGCCTAATGTTGGGGATATCACTACTGGGCGTAAACCGGCCTATCTGGGCCGGGTTAACTTCGTCAGTAGTTAAGTATGTTAAAGCCCAAGAAGGCAGATGAGGGCTCAAGGCCGATAGTCGGTTCAAGGCCTGTAGCCGTAAACCGGCGTTGGTATTTAACTTGTATTGTAAGTTAGGAATAAGTAGAGACCAAACCGGACACATCTATGAGCCGGTATTGGGACTCTGTGAACCAACGGGCGTCACCCGTGTATATAAGGGGACGACCCGGCAGCGGTTCAAGGACAACAGACAACAACTCGAGACTTAGGCGAAGCTTGTTTGCTCCCTAGTCATCGAAACCCCATCAATTCCATCACAACTAGACGTAGGCTTTTACCTTCATCGAAGGGGCCGAACTAGTATAAACTCTCTTGCGTCCCTGTGTCCGCTTTAACCCCTTCAAGCTAACCCGTCGCGATGGCTCCACGACTAAGTCCTTTCTCTAGGACATCTGCCGTGACAAAACCACGACAATCACCGAGCCAGATATGTTATATAAACCGGCCGGGACTCTGAAGGCCGCATGGCATCAACCCGTGTATATAAGGGGACGACCTAGCGGCAGCTTAGGACAAGAAACAACAGATCGAGAACTGGGTCAAGCGTATTCGCTCCCTGCTCATCGAAACCCTAGCAATACCAACTACAAACTGGACTAGGCTTTTACCTTCATCGTAAGGGGCCGAACCAGTATAAACTCCTCGTGTCCTTTGTCCTGATTAACCCCTTTAAGCTAACCTCATCGCGATGGCTCCACGACTAAGTCCTCATACTAGGACATCTGCCATGAAAATTCCATGATAGTTGGCGCCCACCGTGGGGCTATCGTACAATGGTTTTGAGTTCTTAAAGGGAAACTTCGAAGGGATCAAGGGATACACTGTGGGTCAGATGACCAAGAGTCGTCGCGGCAAGCTCTACATCAACGACGCAGGCTGGGGCCCCGAGGCCAGCTCAATTGAGTACGGATACCGGGTCTCCTTCGACAGAATCCACGTCTTCATCGGCAAGATCGGTGAACCGGGCCCTGAGCCGGACATCTGCACCGACATCGTCGAGACGGCTCAGCGTGCGAGACCTGCCCGGGTTTGGCCTGCCATGAATCGTGCCTTCGTGGGATTTATCCAGGGTGTGGAATCTGAGGACAGACCAGCATCTGGTGATGAGACTGTCGTTTACTATGACGACGAGTCATCCACCGGTGAACAGAGTCATTGTATCAACTGCTAGACGGCCGGCTTGGGGGCTGTTCGGATGGTGATCTTATTCCGGACCCCTGTGAGCCGCTGAACCGGGTTGCAATCTTCATGGCCGGTACACAGCCTGTGCAGCATTCATCTACGGCAGCGGAGTTGGTTTCCTGGTCAGCAGCGGCAGTGGCTGCCCAGGCAGGAGGTCCTGAGTGCCCCCCGGCTCAAGCTTTAACTGACTTGTTGGATAAGCTGACAACGCTGTTAACAACGGTGGTTAACCCGGCGGATCAAGATCAACATAATGCGGCAATCACAAAGCTACGTGATGACATAGCGCATGCCAATGAGGAGCTAAACGCAGAAAATGCCAGGATGGCCAAGGAGCGGACCGCTTTGGATGCTCAGGCTCAACGGATTCAGTCACAATCGTACTGGCTCATGTTAGATCAGAACGCTTCCAGTGAAGTCATGAGGAGGAGGCATCAGACTCGTCTGCCTTCGTTTTATGAGGCAAGGAATCTCTTTAACACACCAGGAGCAGGAACCAGTAACCCAGCAATAGCAAACCGGGTCGAAGCGCCTGGGACTGGCACGCCGGTTCAGCTGCGCACAATGGACCCGCCTCGTCAGAACACCAACCCGCCACATCACGTACCGACGCCACCGGGTCATTATTCTAATCCTTTGGATAACATGATCGCTGCGGCGTCACGACTCGCGGCTCTTCCGGTTGATGGTGATTCACCAACGGTGGTCGAGACATGGAGAGCCAGAGAGCTTCTTCAAACAGCACTGACCCAGCAGCAGGATTATTCTTAAAGTCGTGATAGGATTTATTCCACCCCTCGCCTAAGCCGAAGTTACAGCAGACATCTTGATGAGCCGGCGGTGTCAAGAAGTGGACGTAACCATAACCCGCCGCGCGGGCATAACCCGGCGGGCGGTGGTGCTGATGCTCAGAATGTGGTGGATCAAAGAAGAGCTCGTCGAGAGGCCGAGTTAGCGGCACAGTATGCGGCCCGTCAACCCACTTCGGTTCATCCAACCACTTCTATGGAGCCAAGTGTAACCTTTAGAAATTTGGGCGTGCCATGCTTAGTGCCAGATCTGCGTAATGAGTGCCTGCCCAAGGATTTCAAAGGTCCTCACAAGGTGCCTAACTATATAGCCGATTTAAGTCCTGAGGCATGGATTGAGAGTTATGAGATGGCCATGGAGTTGCTAGATGTCAGCGAGGCTGCATGTGCTAAATACTTCCCCTTGATGTTAGAAGGGACGGCCCGCACTTGGTTGAAGGGGCTCCCCGCTAACTCCATCCGGTCATGGGCCGAGTTAAAGGCCTGGTTCATCCAGAACTTCAAGGATACATGTAAACAACCCATGTCAATTGTGTATCTGGCCTCCTGTGTTCAAGAAGGTGAGTCAACAACCCATTGGGTGCGCCGGGTCTCAACAATCTTGCACTCGTCGGATCGCATCAATGCCGACTCAGCGGTGTTGATGTTGGAGAACATTTGTTGTTTCACGCCCTTGAAGCAGAAATTAGGGCGGCTCAAACACCACTGCAATGACATAGGGATGCTCATGGCGGCTCTCATTAACTATGCTGACTCTGATAGTACCAAAGACCCCGAGTCTGATGATGAAAAGCCGGGGAAGGGAAGGAAGAGCAGCAACGCCAAGGGGCAACAGTATAACCCGGGAGGCAATGGTAAGGGCAAGGCTGATAATAGTTTTGACTTTGTGGCTAACACCAATGCACAGAATAATGGTCAGCGTCGCAAGGGTAAACCGCCCCTACGGGCCGGAGGATCCGGTATAAATCTTGAACATATGTTAAATCGGCCCTGCCCAAAACATGGTACGAAAGAAAGACCATCCGGGTACCTATGGAAGGATTGTCACATTATGAAGGAGTACAAGAATTCCAATCTTTTTCAAGACAGCCATGGGCCAGGTGGCGGTTCTGGACCCGGCTCTCATGGTCCGGGTTATGGCGGTGGCGGTTCTAACTCTGGATTCCAAGGAAATCAAGATAATTACAACAACCAGGGTTGTTACAGCCAGCAGAGTAATCAGGGGGGTCAGCAGTAGCAGCAACAGTCTGGTTATCAGAGCAACCTGAAGCAGTTGAATAGTGGGTAGTATCATGTTTTTACCACTAGCTTGTGTAAACGTGATCAGAAGCTTCATAGGAGGTCAGTCAATGCTATTGAGCCGGTGGTTCCTCGTTACCTGCGTTGGTTTGAGCAGCCTATCGTGTGGAGTAGGGAAGATCACCCGCCCCGGGTTGATAGCCCGGGTCATTTGGCTTTGGTGGTCGCACCTCAGGTTGGAGGGTATAAGTTTACCAAAGTACTCATGGACGGAGGGAGCAGCATCAATATCCTTTATTATGAAACTTTCCGTCGCATGGGGTTGACTGATAAAAATCTTAAGCCGTCAAACACTATTTTCCATGGTGTGGTGCCTGGTAAGTCGGCATATCCAGTTGGTAAGATAGCTCTGGATGTCGTTTTTGGAGATGATCGTGACTCTAGGTCAGAGACATTGACCTTTGAAGTGGTCAAGATCCACAGCCCATATCATGCTCTGTTTGGACGGCCGGCTTATGCCAAGTTCATGGCGCGGCCGTGTTACGTGTATATGCAGCTCAAGATGTCGGGTCACAAGGGAACCATTGCAGTGCATGGGAGCTGTAAGATAGCTCTGGAATGTGAAGAAGGGGATGTAGCTTACGCTGAGTCGGTTTGTGCGACGGAGGAGTTAAAATTTTACAAGGACAATGTTGACCCGGCGGATATGACATCTTTGAAAAAGCCAACCACAGAGCATGATCCGGTTTTAAAGTTTAAGTCAACAGATGATACCAAGATGGTTGATTTTGTTCCTGGCGACTCATCCAAGCAGTTCAGCATCAGTGCTAATCTGGATAGGAAAGCGCGCTCATCGAGTTCATCCATGAGAACTGGGACATCTTTGCATGGAAGCCTTAAGACATGCCGGGTGTACCGAGAGAACTCGCTGAGCACACTCTTAATATTGATACAAAGTTTAGGCCGGTCAAACAATTTCTTCGCCGTTTTAATGAGGAGACACGGAAGGCCATAGGAGAAGAAGTAGCCCGGCTCTTGGCAGCTGGGTTTGTCATTGAAGTTTTCCATCCTAAGTGGTTGGCTAACCCGGTGCTGGTACTTAAGTAGAATGGCACTTGGCGTATGTGTGTGGATTACACAGATTTAAACAATGCTTGTCCGACTGATCCCTTTGCTCTCCCTCGTATTGATCAGATTATTGATGCTACGGCGGGTTTTCAGCGTTTGAGTTTTTTGGATGCTTATTCCGGTTATCATCAGATCAAGATGGCAGTTAAGGACCAGGAGAACAAAACTTTCATAACTCCTTTTGGAGCCTTCTGCTATGTGTCCATGCCTTTTGGGCTCAAGAGTGCCCAGACGACTTATCAGAGATGTGTGCAAAATTGCCTACATAACCGAATTGGGCGCAATATTCATGCTTATGTGGATGATATTGTGGTGAAATCCAGAGAGGACACTGATAGATGATTTGAAGGAAAACTTTGATAATCTTCGGGTTTACAAGATGATTCTTAACCCGGCCAAGTGTGTCTTTGGTGTGTCGGCAAGCAAGCTCTTGGGTGTTTTGGTGTCCAACAGAGGCATTGAAGCTAATCCGGAGAAGATCAAGGCCATTACTTCTCTGGCTAAACCGGCGTGTGTCGATGATGTGCAACGTCTGGCGGGTCGTATTGCGACGTTAAGCTGGTTCATAAGCCGGTTGGGAAAAAGGCCATCCTTCTGTATCAGATGATGAAAAAGATGGATAATTTTTTCTGGAGTGATGCTGCTTATGCGGCGTTTGAGGATTTAAATAAGGAGCTGGTTGAGAAGCCCGTGCTTGCTGCCCCTATTGATAAGGAGCCTTTGTTGTTATATGTGGCTGCTAATAGCCGGGCTATCAGTGTTGCCATTGTGGTAGAAAGAAAGGAGGCAGGCAAGGAATATCCGGTTCAAAGGCCGGTTTACTATATCAGTGAGGTGCTTATTGAGTCCAAGCAGAGATATCCGCATTGGCAGAAGCTTGTATATGGGGTGTTCTTGGCCAGTCGGAAGCTTAAATATTATTTTTTGGGTCATCCCATCACTGTGGTCAGCTCTGCTCCTTTGGGAGATATCATCCAAAACAGAGAAGCAACTGGCCGGGTCGCTAAGTGGGCTATTGAGCTTGGAACTCATGGGGTAAAATATGTGCCTCGCACGGCCATCAAGTCTCAGGCGCTGGTGGACTTCATCAATGATTGGACAGAGCTGCAAATGCCTGAGGAAAAGCCAGATAACACATATTGGACTATTCACTTTGATGGGTCCAGGCAATTGGAGGGCTCGGGGGATGGAGTTATTCTTGCTTCCCCTCGAGGTGATAAATTTTGTTATGTTCTCCGTTTGATGTTTCCTTGTACTAACAATGGAGCTGAGTATGAGGCCTTACTCCACGGTCTTTGGATGGCTAAGGAGATGAATTTAAGCCGGGTTAGGTGCTTCGGCGACTCAGACTTGGTGGCTCAGCAAGTCTATGGTACTTGGGATTCTAAGGACCCGCTCATGGCGGCTTATCGGCGATAGCTGGACGTTATTGCTGGTCACTTCAAGGGTTATCAAGTTGAGCACGTTGATCGGAGGAAAAACGAAGCGGCGGATTCTTTAAGCCGGTTGGGTTCTCAACAAAAGCCGGTGCCGCCTAATGTTTTTCTTGATGTTTTGCATAACCCGTCGGTCAAATTACCAATAGAGGAGGATTTGGCTATCCCCGACCCGGAGGCCCGGTTGGTGGCGGCTCTTCATGTAATTCCAAATTGGACAGTTCCTTATTCGGCCTATATGATCTGGGGCGAGTTACCTGAGGATGAAACCTTAGCCAGGCAGATAACCCGGCGGTCTAGTTAATGACAATTGTTAATGGAGAGTTACATCATCGCAGTGTCACAGGGGCGTTTCAACGTTGTGTTTCTCTAGAAGAGGGTTGTGAGATCTTACGAGAGATTCATGAAGGAGATTGTGGTCATCATGCCGGTTCAAAATCCCTTGTGGCTAAAACTTTCCGTCATGGGTTTTATTGGCTAACAGCTCATGCTGATGCGGAGGACCTCATCAGTAGGTGTGATGGATGTCAGAAATTTGCATGACGAGGCCATGTGCTGGCTCAAGAATTGAGGATGATTCCAATTACTTGGCCGTTTGCAGTTTGGTGGCTTGATATGGCTGGACCTTTCAAAAGATCCAAGGACAAGAAGACCCACCTTTTGATGGCGGTTGATAAGTTCATTAAGTGGGTAGAGGCAGAGTCGGTTAGTAAGTGTGATGCAGCAACGACGGTTGAATTCATGAAGAAGGTGGTCTTCTGTTTTGGCTTTCCACACAGCTATATAACAGACAATGGAACTAATCTCTCTAAAGGTGCTATGAAAGAATTTTGTCAACGAGAGCACATCCGTCTTGATGTGTCATCAGTGGCTCACCCTCAATCT
The DNA here is from genome assembly GCF_003073215.2 of Triticum urartu. Classification (NCBI taxonomy): domain Eukaryota; kingdom Viridiplantae; phylum Streptophyta; class Magnoliopsida; order Poales; family Poaceae; genus Triticum; species Triticum urartu. The sequence goes on from NC_053024.1 coordinate 543,136,363, forward strand.
AATGGTCAGGCAGAGAGAGCCAATCAAGAGATCTTGAAAGGCATCAAGCCCCGGCTTATGGTTCCCCTGCAGAGAACGCTGGGTTGTTGGGTAGAGGAGTTACCTTCCGTGTTGTGGAGCATCAATACCACCCCAAACAAATCTACGGGATATACACCCTTCTTCATGGTTTACGGAGCAAAGGCAGTTCTCCCTAGTGACATCCGTCATGACTCACCTCATGTGGCGGCTTATGTTGAAGTTGACAATGAAAGAGCACGTCAAGAAGCACTTGATCTGTTGGATGAAGAGCGTGACATCGCAGCGGCTCGTTCGGCGATTTACCAGCAAGATCCGCGCCGTTATCATAGCCGCCGGGTTAAAAGCAGAACTTTCCAAGAAGGCGACCTGGTGCTCCGTCTTATCCAGGATCAGACTGATATGCACAAGTTATCCCCACCTTGGGAAGGACCCTTTGTGGTCAGCAAGAATTTAAACAACGGGTCATATTACCTTATCGATGTTCGAGATCACAAGGACTCACGCATGTCGGAGGAAGAGACCCGCCGGCCCTGGAATATTGCTCACCTTAGGCCTTACTCCACTTGAGCCATCGACTCTTCCAATGTACATATTTTGAGAATGTATATGTTATGATCAAATAAAGCCGACATCCCTGCTAAAGCAGGGCCTCTATCATTTTTTCCTCTTTACATGATGAGTTTTTGATCACATGGGGGCTTCTGCTTTATACAGCAAAGTTATAATTACCCTTTGATTCGGCTTATAGGCCACATAAAAAACTTAGGGGCTTATTACCCAGGTTAAAGGGGCCAAAGAGAGTCTGTTGCAAAAGCACAACTCAAACGTAGGTACCCCTTGAGCACAGCTCAAAATATTGCTTGGGGGCTCTTTTGTTAGAAAGAACAAAGAGTTCATAACCTTGTAATAGGCTATAAAAGCCAGGCTTGGAAGCCAGGTGTATTCACCTAATACCCCGGGTTATCCTGCATGTATGCCAGATGCTTCTCCATCAGGTAATCCTAATTGACCCACCGAACTCTTAACAGTCAATCTTTTAAACAAAACCCTGAACTCATTAAGGTTAAAACGCCGGTTTGTCATGAGAGGGCACGGTTTACGGAAAGCACGGAGAAGCTCAGGCTGATAAAGCCGCCTTCCTTGAAACTTGGATAAATCGGCTTGTGATACACGATGCTACTCTGACCCTGCGTACTCCTGATAAGTCTATCTTTAAATAAGAAATGAACTTATCTGGGTTAAAATGTTGATTGGGTAATGTGAGTGCCAGCTCACGGAAAGCGCGTACGTTCCAGTGGCTAATGCTAGTTTCATTGAAGAATATATTTTGGCTTGGCGGCCTATGAAAGCCTTGGATTTTCTGTTGTTTGTTTGCTTTGAACAAGTTTTTGAGAATTTTTCTTTTGTGACATAGTAATATATGGTGGAGAACCAATAAGGCTTATAATGCCTTTTGAGTTTTATATGACATTAACCGGTGTTTATTGACCCGGCCTGGTTTTGATTATAAGTCGCCGGAATGAAATAAAGATAATATCCGGTGTTTATTGATCCGGTCCAGCTTTGTTCATAAGACGGCAATCTCTAAATAATTACCAGTGCTCGGAGCTTTGGGCTATCACCCTTACTGCACTGGCTTGATAAACCAACAAGTGTGATCAAATATCACAGGTATGATATATTTTTAATCATATATGATTATTATTTCGACAAGCCTTGGTTATAAATCATGATAAGTTCATGTTGGGGCAGTATAACCCGTCCAAGGGTAAACTGCCGGGACACTTTTTATCTGTTGTATGCAGGAACAGATTCCAAGATCGATAATATCATCAAGCATATATGGCATACCTTCGCATAAGCGGATAAATAGTGTCATGAACAGCACAATATGCACGATGGCATAGCAGAACAAGAAGTTTTAAAGTTAGCCTATTACAAGGCGCTTGGTGCCCAAAAAATATGATTGTTTTTGAAACTACGCAACGAAGCAGATAATAAACCGGCCCCGGTTCATGAATCTTGGCCTGGCTGACTTGAAGGTTGCGGCTCATCCCTTGCCGATTCGTCCTCCTCCTCCACCGTCTGGAAGTTGGGTTTGGACCAGTCAAAGCCACGTACGGCGACAAATTCAGCTTCATCATCAATCATACCAGACGGATCGATATCAGGGGCGAAAGTGTGCTTATGATTGGGTGGAATTAAATCCATCACTTTATATGACGGAGTCACCATCTTCTGGTTATGTACATCATAACCCGGCTGATATTTGGTGAGGTTGGTCTCTTCGGCGATGGTTGTAACATGAGGGCGAATCTCCTTGACACAAGCAGCAATGTCTTGTTGGTCGAAAGGAGTTCCATCTTCCTTGAGACTGGGATATCCACTGGCTACGTCCGCCGGGTCTAATTCCGGTACCCAGGCTTTGGCACGGCTTAAAGCTGTCACAGCTCCGACTCTAGCACAAGATCGCTTGATTTCCTGGAACCTAGTGGGCAAGATGGACAGCTTCTTCAAGACATCACTTAATAGATTCGGCCCTTGATTCACTGAGGAGATAGTGGCAAGAGTTCACTGAGCTCCAGTGTACAATTGTTCCACAAGCGTGTAAACCGCCTTGAGCTTTACCAGCGTATCTCAGCCCAGATTGCTGCTCCTGGGACCTGTAAAGTTTACATAATGGATTAAGTGGCGGCTTATATTATGATGACAAATACTCACCTTGAGTAAGTAACAAGGTGACTTACCGAAGATTGCAGAAACCATCTGAGACACACGGTTCTTTAAACCGGTGAGTTCAGCGGTAACCTCTTCCAGAGCCGCCTCAGCCTTCTCAGCACGCTGCGTCAGGGCAGTCTTTTCATTGGCCCAAGCCTCTTTCTCCGTAGTAAAGCTGGTCTTCAGTTTTTCTGCTTTAGACACACTCAACTGGAATTTGGATTCAACTTTCTTTGTCTCAGTCTCCTGAGCCGCCAGCCAGGTCTTGGCCTCAGACAATTGAGTTTCCAGTTCTGTGGTCGCAGCCTGCGTATAGCATAAGTTTGTTCAGTTTTACTTTCATGCCAGATTACAAAATACAAGTCCCAAGTGCTTTGCAAGCAACAACACTTGACACTTGGGGGCTAATGTCTATCAGCGAATTTTTTTAAAGGAACTGGTTCTTTCCAAGAAGTCCCAAGTGCTTTGCAGGCAATAACACTTGGCACTTGGGGGCTAATGCATATTGCTTGTTTTCTTGTTAAAGATGAGTCGGGTGTGCTATTGACAGACCCATCTGATTCATGAGGGGTATGAAGTTAAGTTTTGGTCTTTTACATAATGACTAATAGGACCGGCTCATTCATACTGATTAAACCGGCCCTTGGGGACTACACATGCAAATTGAAATACTATCAGCATCCAGTTTAGTTGTAAACCGGACTTGGAGGGAGTCTAAGACATAGGCTTATAAGTTTTCTATGTCTACAGATCATTCAATCTTATCATAATCAGAAGACTTGGAGGCTGGCAGGGTATATAACTTATATAAGCCGGAGAACGTACCTCATATTTTTGGTGCATTTGTTTGACCATCTCAATTTCTAAATCACGACTGGAGTGCACTTGACTGAGATAACTAGATAGCACTTCACTAATACTCAAGTGAGCATAGTGGGAGACGTCTGATGTCTACTACACAACCTTCTTCTTGTAGACGTTGTTGGGCCTCCAAGTGTAGAGGTTTGTAGGATAGTAGCAAATTTCCCTCAAGTGCATGACCTAAGGTTTATCAATCCGTGGGAGGCGTAGGATGAAGATGGTCCCTCTCAAACAACCCTGCAACCAAATAACAAAGAGTCTCTTGTGTCCCCAACACACCCAATACAATGGTAAATTGTATAGGTGCACTAGTTTGGCGAAGAGATGGTGATACAAGTGCAATATGGATGGTAGATAAATGTTTTTGTATTCTAAATATATAAAAACAGCAAGGTAACTAATGATAAAAGTGAGCACAAACGGTATTGCAATGCTAGGAAACAAGGCCTAGGGTTCATACTTTCACTAGTGCAAGTTCTCTCAACAATAATAACATAATTTATCATATAAATATCCCTCAACATGCAACAAAGAGTCACTCCAAAGTCACTAATAGTGGAGAACAAACGAAAAGATTATTGTAGGGTACGAAACCACCTCAAAGTTATCCTTTCTGATCGATCTATTCAAGAGTCCGTAGTAAAATAACACGAAGCTATTATTTCCGTTCAATCTATCATAGAGTTCGTACTAGAATAACACCTTAAGACACAAATCAACCAAAACCCTAATGTCACCTAGATACTCCAATGTCACCTCAAGTATCCGTGGGTATGATTATACGATATGCATCACACAATCTCAGATTCATCTATTCAACCAACACAAAGAACTTCAAAGAGTGCCTCAAAGTTTCTACCGGAGAGTCAAGACGAAAACGTGTGCCAACCCCTATGCATAAGTCACGAGGTCACGGAACTCGCAAGTTGATCACTGTCGGGGATATACCCCGCAGTATGATTCGGCCGGAGTTATAACCTGGCTGGGACTTGGTAAACCGGCAGGTGTTACGACAGGTGGTAAACCGGTAGGTGTTAAGGCAGGTAGTAAACTGGTTGGTGTTAAGTCAGACGGTAAACCAGCAGGTTGTTAAACCGGCTGACAGTTAAGACAGACAGGTAAAACAGACAGTTAACCCAGACGGTAAACCGGCAGGTTGTTAAACCGGCTGACAGTTAAGTCAGATGATAACTCAGCAGACAATCATAAACCGACAGACCATCTTAAACCGGCACCAGTTATAACCCGGCAGACAGTGATAACTGGGTTGCCAGGAGTTATGAAGCCCGAGACGTTATGAAGCCCAAGATGTTAAGAAGCCCATGAAGAGAAGTCATAATAGTTAAGTCTTAAGTCCGAGTTGGAGTCTACATGTAACCCGCCCCTTCAACTTATATAAGGAGGGTCAGGGCTCCCAAAAGAGGGACAAGTAAGAAAAAACAATCTTAAGGGTTAGGGTTAACTGGGAGAGCCGGTTTACGGCGACTTCCTCATGATCATAATGAGACATAGCCTCAAACAGCGCGTAGGTTTGTTACCGGATGATGTTTTCCGGGGCCCTAAGCTGTCTAAACCCTTTTCTTGCGTTGCGTCTCTCGATTTCGCTCAACCCCTCTCAAGCTACCACATAGATGCGTTGACCTCACGACTAAGTCCTCATACTAGGACATCTGCCGTGACAATTCTACAACAGTTGGCGCCCACCGTGGGGCACTCGCACGGTGGTGATGAGTTCTTGGAGGAATCTCTCCTAGGGATCGAGAGTTTGCAATCTTCCAGATGGAAAGTAGCCGGTTTGGAAAGGTTCTCGTCAAACTACAAATTCATCAAGAGGAGTTAGGGTTACACCACTGTTTCTGGGACTTATTTGGTAGATTTTTGAGTCGCCGGAATAAAGGGATCAAGCCAAGGCCCGTAGATAGATTGGTCAAAAAAATTATGACTTGGAAAAGAAATCAGCCACCGCTTGCAAGTGCCTCCGAGCGGTCCTCAGATCATCCCGGCGTCATCATAGCTCGCCGTGTTATCGGCCCTCCGTCGTTGACGAGTTACCTGGCATAGCCCTTGTGTTGAACCGCCGCCGTTTCAAGCAGTTTCAGGCAACGGGAGAGCCGACGTCGCCTCTCTGTTAAGTCACCACTGGGCTCTGCTATCAACCTGAATCGCCTTCGCATCACTGCTGGGCCCTGCTAGGTCTCTCACGCCTGAGTCGCCTCTATTTCCGTGGAGCCGCAGTCCTGGTGTTGAACCGCCGCCGGATCAATTCGACCCGGCCTCACAGCTTTAAACCGACACCCCGGGGCTGCCACCTCCAAGTCACCATGGCCACGCGCCGTTCCGCCCGGCGCCCTTCTGCTTCTAGCCGCCTGTCGCGCTGCCCGCCTCCGCGTGTCTCCGCTCGCCTCTGAGTCGATTCCCTTCTGAGAAGTCCCCTCTGCTGCACGGCGTGGCCTCGCCTTTGCTCTGAACCGGCGTATAACACCACAGGCTTCGTAAACAGCCTCGCCTCAGTCGTTTCTTCAGTCATATCCACCACAGCCGTGCCTGTAAACTGCCGCTTCCAGAGCTGTTGTTCGCTGAGTCGGCCGTCGCGCAACATTGTTTTGCCTCTGCCATAAACTTTAAGCCGGATCGCCAGGTCACCGCGTCCAAGCTACAAACGACGAACCGGCCCAGCCGTGCCACTGCTCTTACCACCTCCGCTCCGACCGGAGTCCGTTCGCCGCAAACCGGCCCTGGAGTGCCCTTGCCAGCTCCGTCTCCCCTTGCGGCCGGCCTGCCTTCGACCGTCTACGTCCCGGTCCAGCTCATCGCTGCACGAGGCTACGTCTGCGTGTCACCGCTCCGGTTTACGCGGTGCCGCCCCGCTCTGCATCCGTCCGCCTTGCCGATCAGTCCCGTCTGCGAGCCGACCTGGAACGGGCTCTTACGGTTTCACCAGCGCCGCTCCGTCACTCCCGCCGTGGTTCAGCATGCTGAGCTGACCCAGCATCGCCACACCTCTGCTCCAAACCACAACCCGGATTCGCCTTAACGTCAATTCCAAAGTGCTGCCTTGGGTCATCGAGGCCTGCCTACCTCGCGCCCCGCGCGCCGGTCCTGCTCTAAGCCTCTATTGCCACAGTCTCGGGCTGACCGTGCATCTTCCGCCGCAGTCGTCCTCCTCCGAGCTCAACCCAGACTACCGTGAGCCGCCCTGTATCTGCTCCGGTTCTGCTGTATCTCTCTACAAACCGGCCGGCTGACGTGGATGGATCTGCCATGTCACTTCTCCCGCGTGTGACTCGCTGCTGTTAGTCATGGCTCGTGTTCGGTCGCCGTGCTCATCCGTAGACCCCCGAGGCAGTGCCTCTTCGCGCCGCTGCCTCCCTGAAGCGCCTGCAGCCATGGGAGAACCCGCATCCTGTTGTTCAAAATTAGCTTTGACAAACCACCAGCTACCACTTAGAGCCGCCTCCGAATCGCCACTCCAAAGTGCTGCATCAACTGCAGCAGGGGTGAGCCGCCACCGTCTCAACGCGCTACCATTGCAGCTCTTGAACCGCTATACTACCGCGGACGTTGTGCGCAAACTGTCGGGTCTCACCAGACTCCGCCTTCACCGGCCTGCATCAACTCGCCGAGGCCGTGACCCGCCGACGCCCCCGTTAAACCGCCGGCCGCCTCGGCTTTGCTTCTGCTACTACTCGTCAGCTACGTCTTCGCTGGCCTCGCCTCTGCTTTGCCAAAGCGTTGTGTTAACCCGCCCTCCTCTGACTCTGAAACCACGCTTGCGTTTCCAAGACTCCAACCCGATGGCCGCTGCCGAGCCGCCTCTGGCCTTGTGTTGTGTTCGCCTCCGAGTCAGCCCCGCAGTTTCAAGCCGACCTTGAGTTGACCTCGCCTCCGCTCCATTGTCGCCTCCCGTGGTGTCCGGGCGTTCCACAGCTCTGCCGGCCTCGGCCTTGACCCGCCGTCGCAGGGTCGACTTCGCGTTCGGCCGCGCCGGCTTGACAGCCAACTCTAATCGCCGCTCCAGCTGCGCCCGTCTCAAGTCACCAAAACCGACTGTATGTTGACCAGGTTTGGATGCATGATGACATATCTCTGTCGTATCTACTTTTCCAAACACTTTTATTCTTATTTTAAATTCTAACTTGTATGATTTGAATGGAACTAATTCGGACTGGCGCTATTTTCATCAGAATTGCTATGGTGTTGTTTTATGTACAGAAAATAAATATTTTCGAAATGACCTGAAACTCCACGGAACATCTTAAAAAAAACAATAAAAAATCCTCGCTAAAGATGAAGACCAGGGGGCCCACATCCTTCTCACGAGGGTGGGGGGCGCCCCCCCCTAGGGCGCGCCCCCTACCTCGTGGGCCCCCTGGATGCCCTCCAACACCAACTCTTACTCTATATATTTGCTTTCGGAAAGAAAAAAATTAGGGAGAAAAAATCATCGCGTTTTACGATACGGAGCCGCCGCCAAGCCCTAAAACCTCTCGGGAGGGCTGATCTGGAGTCCGTTCGGGGCTCCAGAGAGGGGGATTCGTCGCCGTCGTCATCATCAACCATCCTCCATCACCAATTTCATGATGCTCACCGCCATGCGTAAGTAATTGCATCGTAGGTTTGTTGGACGGTGATGGGTTGGATGAGATTTATCATGTAATCGAGTTAGTTTTGTTAGGGTTTGATCCCTAGTATCCATTATGTTCTGAGATTGATGTTGCTATGACTTTGCTATGCTTAATGCTTGTCACTAGGGCCCGAGTGCCATGATTTCAGATCTGAACCTATTATGTTTTCATTAATATATGTGAGTTCTTGATCTGATCTTGCAAGTCTGTAGTCACCTACTATGTGTTATGATCCGGCAACCCCGAAGTGACATTAATCAGGATCACTCCCGGTGATGACCTTAGTTTGAGGAGTTCATGTATTCACTATGTGCTAATGCTTTGTTCCGGTTCTCTATTAAAAGAAGGCCTTAATATCTCTTAGTTTCCAATAGGACCTCGCTGCCACGGGAGGGTAGGACAAAAGATGTCATGCAAGTTCTTTTCCATAAGCATGTATGACTATATTCGGAATACATGCCTACATTACATTGACGAAGTGGAGCTAGTTCTGTGTCACCCCATGTTATGACTGTTACATGATGAACCGCATCCGACATAACTATCCATCACTGATCCGGTGCCTACGAGTTTCCCATATATTGGTTCTCGCTTATTTACTTTCCCGCTGCTATTGTTATAATCACTACAAAATACCAAAAACATTAATTTTGTTGTCTTTACTTTTGTTGCCGCTACCACCACTATCATATTACTTTGCTACTAAACACTCTGCTGCAGATACTAAGTTTCCAGGTGTGTTTGAATTGACAACTCAGCTGCTAATATTTGAGAATATTCTTTGGCTCCCCTTGTGTCGAATCAATAAATTTGGGTTGAATACTCTACCCTCGAAAGCCGTTGCGATCCCCTATACTTGTGGGTTATCAAGACTAATTTCTGGCGCCGTTGTCAGGGAGCATGGCTCTATTCTTTGAGTCACTTGGGATTTATATCTGCTGGACACTATGAAGAACTTGAGAGATCCAAAAACCAAGATCTATCCCTAAACTACGAGGTGAGGTAAGGAACTGCCATCTAGCTCTGCACTTGATTCACCTTCTGTTATGAGTAAGTTTGCGACACCTACACCTGCTTCTACTATTCGTTCTGATATGTCGCATGTTATTGATGATGCCACTTCTGCTATGCATGATACTTATGATGAAACTGCTTCTATGCCTGATACTACTGTGCCCCTTAGTGAATTTCTTGATGAACAAATTGTTAGGGCTAGAGAAAAAGAAATTATTGAATCTGAATACGATGATGATAGTGATGATGAAAATATGCCTGTTATTCCTGAGGGCTATCTTTTTGATATGGAATCTTCTGCCGCTATTTTAGCTTGCAAAGATAGATATGAGCTTAAGAGGTTATTAATTAAATGGAACAAAGAATTACTTAGAGATAAAATGAAACCCGACCCTGCTTTTGCTACTTCACCTATATGTGTTCCTGATAAGGATTATGAATTCTCTGTTGATCTTGATATAATTACTTTGGTTGAATCTGACCCGTTTTATGGCTATGAATCTGAAACTGTTGTGGCACATCTTACTAAGTTAAATGATATAGCTGCCCTGTTCACTAATGATGAGAGATCGCGTTACTTCTATATACTCAAAATATTTCCATTCTCATTAAAGGGTGATGCTAAGATATGGTTTAATTCGCTTGATCCTGGTTGTGTGCATAGTCACCAGGATATGATTTATTACTTCTCTGCTAAATATTTCCCTGCTCATAAGAAACAAGCTGCTTTGAGGGATATATATAACTTTGTGCAAATTAAAGAAGAGAGTCTCCCACAAGCTTGGGGGAGGCTTCTCAAGTTACTTAATGCTTTGCCTGATCATCCTCTTAAGAAACCCGAAATACTTGATATCTTTTCTAATGGACTAACCGATGCTTCCAGAAATTACCTGGATAGTTGTGCTGGTTCTCTTTTCAGGGAAAGAACACCAGATGAAGCTGAAATTCTGTTGAATAATATGTTGACAAATGAAAATAATTGGGCACCTCCTGAGCTAGCTCCTGAGCCAGCTCCTGCTCCAATTACTGAGCCTATTCCTAAACCAACTCCGAAGAAGAGAGGTGTTCTATTTCTCAGTCCCAAAGATATGCAAGAGGCAAAGAAATCTATGAAAGAAAAAGGTATTAAAGCTGAAGATGTTAAGAATTTACCTCCTATTGAAGAAATACATGGTCTTAATATGCCGCCTGTTGAAGAAACATATGATCTCAATTCTTTATTTATTGAAGAACCTCCTATCCCGATATCCCAACACAGGTAGTAAAGGTAAATTCTCTCTATAGATATGATAAAGCTGAAGTCCCTCCTACTAAAATTGCTAGTCAGTGCTTGGATGAGTTTGATAACTTTATGTTTAAGCAAGACGACTTCAATGCTTATTTTGATAGACAATTAAAAAAATGCTTATATGATTAGATGCTTGGGTGATTATATGGCTAATATTAAAGGTGAACTTAAACTTGTTAGCAAACATGCTTCTATGGTTACCACTCAAGTAGAACAAGTACTTAAGGCTCAAAAAGAAGTGCTTGATGAAATGGATAGTAAGAAAAATGATTATGCTGTTAGAGTGGCTACTAGAACTGGTAGAATGACTCAGGAACCTTTGTATCCTGAAGGCCACCCTAAGAGAATCGAGCAAGATTCTCAAAGAAATAATATTGATGTTCCTAGTTCTTCTAAAAAGAAGAAGAAGAAAAATGATAGAACTGTGCAAACTTCTAGTGAACCTATTGCTGAACCACCTGATAATCCAAATGATATACCTATGTCTGATGCTGAAACACAATCTGGTAATGAACATGAACCTAATGAAAATATTAATAATGATGTTCATGATGATCCTCAACCTAGTAATGATAATGATGTAGAAGCTAAACCTGCTGTTGATCTTGATAACCCACAATCAAAGAATCAACGTTATGATAAAAGAGACTTTGTTGCTAGGAAACATGGTAAAGAAAGGGAACCCTGGGTTCAGAAACCCATGCCTTTTGCTCCGAAACCATCCAAGAAAAAGGATGATGAGGATTTTGAGCGCTTTGCTGAAATAATTAGGCCTATCTTTTTGCGTATGCGATTAACTGATGTGCTCAAAACAAATCCTTATGCTAAATATATGAAGGACATCATTACTGATAAAAGAAAGATACCGGAAACTGAAATTTACACCATGCTTGCTAATTATACTTTTAAGGGTGGAATACCAAAGAAACTTGGAGACCCCGGAGTACCTACTATACCTTGCTCCATTCAAAGAAATTATATTAAAACTGCTTTATGTGATCTTGGAGCCGGTGTTAGTGTTATATCTCTCTCTTTATATCATAGACTTGACTTGAATAAGTTGACACCTACTGAAATATCTTTGCAAATGGCTGATAAATCAACTGCTATACATGTCGGTATCTGTGAGGATGTGCCTGTTGTGGTTGCAAACGTTACTATTTTAACGGACTTTGTTATACTTGATATTCCCGAGGATGATAGTATGTCTATTATTCTTGGAAGACCTTTTCTTAATACTGCAGGGGCTGTTATTGATTGCAACAAAGGCAATGTCATCATGTTAATGGTAATGAGCATACGGTACACTTTCCGAGGAAACAACCTCAAGTTCATAGTATCAATTCTATTGGAAAAATTCCATCGATTATATTTGGAGGTTTTGAATTTCCTCTTCCTACTGTCAAGAAGAAATATGATATTCTTATTATTGGGGATGTGCATATCCCCGTTGAGGTAACTTAGTGTTATTCCAAATTTCTCCGGTTTCATGATTATCGGAATGAGTTTGTTAACAAGACTTGATCAACCTTGTTAGTGGATTCTTTTTTATGAGCATGAGATGGATGAAACTAGAAGCACAACCTTCTGTACCCCATTTTTACTTTCTGTTATTTATATTAAATAAAGTAAAAATAGTATTTTTCTGTCTGTTTCCTGACTTATCCGTGCAATATAAAAATATCCAGAAAATAAAAGTCCTCAGAATTACATGCAAATTTAATATGATTTTTTCGGGAATATTGGAGGATTTACTGTGCAAAAATTATCGCGGGAGGAGCAGCCACCTGGCCATGAGGGTGGTGGGCGCTCCCCCCTAGGGCGCGCCTGTGACGCCCGGATAATTATGCTACAGTAATCCCCTGTTAATGATGCCACATCACCTCTGTCACTGTAGTTAATCTCGGGTTAGTTCAAAAACTGGTCCAAGATTCAAATTCAAAGTTTGGTAGATAATAAAAGTTTTCAAAAGTTAGAATAAAAGTGTTAGGTTTGTATTAAATATTACGTAGATAAATATGGTGTAGTAAACACATTTTTTTTAAACGCCTAAGTAGTTTAAAATGATTTAAAACAGAAAAGTAAAGAAACAAAAAAAGAAAGAAAATACAAAAGAGAAAAAAAAAGAGGAGAACCCCCCCCCTCACTGGGCTCCGGCCCAGCAGGCCATCAACACCACTGGGCCAACCAACCAGGCCCAGCCGGCCACACCTTATCCTCCCACTCACCGCAGAAACCCTAACCCCCACGACCCACTTCCCCTGATCCCCCCATCTCGCACGGTTCCCTCCCCCCCGATCTGGATCGGGGGGCGCACGCCGCTCGCCCCGACGCCTGCTATCGCCCGACCCCGTCGAACCACCCCCTCGCTCCCTTCCCAGCCCATCGCCGAATCGCCCCGCCTCGCTGGATACTCCTGCCGCCTCGACGCCGTGCCCCTGCCTCAGGTCGTCGTCCACCCGTCGCCTCGCCAGCGCCGCCCGACCCGCGCCACCTCGCCCGCGTCGTGCTCGCTGCCCCGACGCCGAATCGCCGTCGCCCCGCAGCTCTGGCCTCCCCGAGCACACCTATGCACCTCTACAGGGCCGGTGAGGACCTCCCCGTCCGACCCCATCATCCCTCCCTATGGTCGTCGCGCTCCCGCTCGCGCGCCGCTAGCTCGATGCCGACCGCACCTTGCAGGGCCATGCGCCACCCGCGCCCTGCCTCGCCCAGTCCACCCGCTGGACGTGGTTTGCGCCCTCGAGCACGCGCGCCCACGCGTGCTTGGCCGTGCCCTGCACCGCTCGCCGCAGCCCCGTCGAACCCGTGACATCGCCACCGATGGCCATCGTCGTTGTAACCTTCTCCGGCCACCCCCAGGTCCCAACTGCACCACCAGTGGATGCGGCCAAGCCATCGGCCGATGCTCCTCTACCGTGCCTGGACGTCACCGGTGGTTACCTCCGGCCAGCTGACGTGTCAGGTTAATTAGGGGCACTAATTACCCTATTAGTTGCCCCTGTCATTATGACATGTGGGCCCCAGCTAATTAGGAATAACTAAACAGCTCTTTGGATGAAACTGGAGTCTATTACATGTGGGACCCGTGTACTGTTTAAAAGGATAAGTTTTAGTTAAACTAACAGCCTATGACAGTTGGGGCCCACCCCCTGGAACGGTTTAAAAGAAAAGTAAAGGAATTAAAAAAGGAAATAATAATAGTTAATCAATTAATTAAAGAATTAATTAATCATAATTAGATTAATCTAATCACTAATTAGCCTAATTAACTATTAGTTAATTAATCAGTCAATGACAGGTGGGACCCACACGTCACTTTCACCCAGTCAACTCCCTGTTGACTGCTGGTGTCATGCTGACGTCATGATGACGTCAGCAAGCACTATTCTGGATAATGTTGATTAAATTAATTAAATAAATCCTAAAAATGATTTAAATCTTTTAAAATTAATATAAAATAAACCGTAGCTCGGATGGAAAAACTTTGTACATGAAAGTTGCTCAGAACGACGAGACGAATTCGGATATGCAATCCGTTCGTCCATCACACGTCCCTAGTATAGCGAACACGCAACTTTCCCTCTCCGGTTCATCTGCCCGAAAACGCGAAACAATGGGAATACCTTCCCGGATGTTTCCCCCCTTCGCCGGTATCGCCTATCCCTACGTTAGGTCACCCCTAGCACAACGTATTGCCGCGTCTTGCTTTGTGTTGCATTTGATTGTTCTGTTATTTATTGTGTTCCCCCTCCGTTACTCCTTTCCGGTAGACTCCGAGACCGCTGCCGATGTCCGTGTGTTTGACTACATCGAAGATGACCCCTCCTTGCCAGAGCAACCAGGCAAGCCCCCCCTTTGATCACCAGATATCGCCTACTCTTCTCTATACTGCTTGCATTAGAGTAGTGTAGCATGTTACTGCTTTCCGTTATTCCTATCCTGATGCATAGCCTGTCCTTGCTACTACTGTTGTTACCATTACCTGCTATCCTACTGCTTAGTATAGGATGCTAGTGTTCCATCAGTGGCCCTACACTCTTGTCCGTCTGCCATGCTATACTACTGGGCCGTGATCACTTTGGGAGGTGATCACGGGCATATACTATATACATTGCACTGTTACATTACCTGTGATACTATTCGGAGATGGGGGCTGAAGGGGCAGGTGGCTCCATCCCGGTAGAGGTGGGCCTGGGTTCCCGACGGCCCCCGACTGTTACTTTGTGGCGGAGCGACAGGGCAGGTTGAGACCACCTAGGGGAGAGGTGGGCCTGGCCCTGGTCGGCGTTCGCGGATACTTAACACGTTTAACGAGATCTTGGTATTTGATCTGAGTCTGGCTACTGGCCTATACGCACTAACCATCTACGCGGGGACAGTTATGGGCACTCGACGTCGTGGTATCAGCCGAAGCCTTCGTGACATCAGCGACTGAGTGGCGCGCGCCGGGTTGGACCGCGTAACGTGACTTCCTTTGTAATGGAGGTTGTTAGGTCTGCTCTCCGGCCGCGTACGCAACGTGCAGGTGTGCTATGGGTGATGCGCCCAGACCCCTGTGCGCTTAGGTTTAGACCGGCGTGCTGGCCTCTCTGTTGTGCATAGGTGGGGCTGCGACGTGTTGATCTTCCGAGGCCAGGCATGACCCAGGAAAGTGTGTCCGGCCAAATGGGATCGAGCGTGTTGGGTTATGTGGTGCACCCCTGCAGGGACGTTAATATATTCGAATAGCCGTGGTCTTCGGTAACAGGACAACTTGGAGTTGTACCTTGACCTTATGACAACTAGAACCAGATACTTAATAAAACACACCCTTCCAAGTGCCAGATACAACCGGTGATCGCTCTCTCACAGGGCGACGAGGGGAGGATCATCGGTTAGGGTTATGCTATGCGATGCTACTTGGAGGACTTCAGTCTACTCTCTTCTACATGCTGCAAGACGGAGGCTGCCAGAAGCGTAGTCTTCGAAAGGACTAGCTATCCCCCTCTTATTCCGGCATTCTGCAGTTCAGTCCACATATGATAGCCTTATTCCAGTTGATACCAATGCATACATATGTAGTGTAGCTCCTTGCTTGCGAGTACTTTGGATGAGTACTCACGGTTGCTTTCTTCCTCTTTTCCCCCTATCCCTTCTACCTGGTTGTCGCAACCAGATGTTGGAGCCCAGGATCCAGACGCCATCGTCGACGACGACTCCTACTACACCGGAGGTGCCTACTTCTACGTGCTGCCCGCTGACGACAACCAGGAGTAGTTAGGAGGATCCCAGGCAGGAGGCCTGCGCCTCTTTCGATCTTATCCCAGTTTGTGCTAGCCTTCTTAAGGCAAACTTGTTTAACTTATGTCTGTACTCAGATATTGTTGCTTCCGCTGACTCGTCTATGATCGAGCTCTTGTATTCGAGCCTTCGAGGGCCCTGGCTTGTAATATGATGCTTGTATGACTTATTTTATTTGTAGAGTTGTGTTGTGATATCTTCCCGTGAGTCCTTGATCTTGATCGTACACATTTGCGTGCATGATTAGTGTACGATTGAATCGGGGGCGTCACAAGTTGGTATCAGAGCCGACTGCCTGTAGGAATCCCCCTTCCACACTCCTTGGCCGAAGTTGAGTCTAGACATTACAAAAACTTTTACTAACATGGCTGTGTGCCTTACGGGCCCACATCGCCATCTGGGTGGTATTAGAATCTTTTACTCCTCGATCCTTACTCTGGAATTCTGACTCTCTCCTACTCGGGTTAAATGATTTTACTAAACCTGACTCTAGGTTCTCGTAACTACTTTCTCCTGGAGAGCCCGTTATCACAGATGGTCGCATGCTGCACCAGAAGATTCCGAAGATACTCTCCAATGTTCTCTTGAGACTTTGTGCCTACCGCCTTGCAGTTCTTTGCCGCCTGAATGCCCCTATGGATAAATTCTCGCACCTACCGAGTATCCGCTCATCCCCAGTTGTTTAGGTGTTTCACTAAGGTCTTCGAAATAATATTCGATCTTCCGAAAATCCTTAGCAGCTTATTGCCCTTGAAATTCTTACTTGCTTGCATTATGGTTAATCCCATAAGTCTCGTAATCATTATTGGCATCCCTTGTCATTGTCATTTTGGGTCTTTGATCCAATATGGTTGTGAATGCTTGCAATCCTCAGATTTATCCTTTCGGCTCAGACATCATTTTAAACATGAGCTGGTTCTCGACCAATCGGATTGCCATCGATTGTACCCTAAGCATACGTAACTTATCCATCCTTAATCAAAGTGTTTGCTTCTAATCCCTTGGTCGGAAATCATAATTCTTTTGCATTTGAGATTTGAATTAGTCAGTTGTTTCTATAGTCTGATCTCCTTGCATTGTTTCTTCCTCTGGTTGAGTACCGATGCTCACATCAGATCCTTTGAGGACCACCGGATCCTTTGTTGGATTTTATCCGATAGCGTCCTTCATATTCAATCCCTTTGGAAGTTCTTTCTCCATTGGTAAATCATGTCCTCTGATTGACCAACCATGCTCTGCTTTCGAGCCTGTGGTATTTACTATTGGAGCTTGTGGTATATGTTTCCACGATACCCTGACGGGTTGAACCTATGCCTTCCTTAATATGTGTGAACTCGAAAGTTTTCACGAGTCATACTCTTCTGGTGTTTTGCTAGATAAAATCTCAACACTACAACTTCTTCGAAAGTGAGAGGTGAATGGAAGGTTATACATTAAAGAAGTGGGAGTCGACCTTGAACTTTGTGTTCATGCCCATGGACACGACGTAGATCCTACCATAGAAGCTTCTTGTAATAATAACTATTTCGTTGATATAATATCATCTGGTATCTGTGAACTGATCCTATGCAATCGTGGTTTCGACCATATTTTCTCTTTCATCCCATTTCTCAGGCAAGTTTAAGCACTTGTCTTGTGAGGACCAATACACCAGTCCAACCTTTACTTTGATCTACCGTCGAGTATTACACCCTGGTATCTCGAGAATATCATGGGACATCATAACTTCTTATGGGTTCTTCATCAACTATTATCACTCACCGGATCCAATTGTTCCTAGGTTCTGGGTTGTCGTCAACCGAGAACACCGAATAGTGAATCGAGTCCGCACTCCGATTCAATAACCCTAAAAAAAATTTGTTGCTTATGAGTTTAATAATCCTTCAAGTCATTCCTTGCTTGATCGGCTATATCCTTATCGTGCTGCTCTCAACTGTGCTACATGGTCCTCTTCCCGGAGCACAATTTTCGATGATGAGCTAAGCTTACGTCGAGTTTCCTCATCATATCATTTCTCCTTAAACCACAAACTTGGTTTCGAGTTTGTGCCATACCCGTGGTTCCAATAACCTTTCGCTTCATCATTCTCTTGACTTGATGTCATCGCCGATGGATTACATCTCCATGAAACCTCTCGACAAAAATTGTCATGATCATCATCAACATTTCGAGCTCCTCAAGGATATCAATTGAATTCCTGATGAGAAATACCATCCTTGCCCTCGATGATTTGTGTTATCATCGACCACTCGATTTCCTTCCGTTCAACACAAACTTGTTCGTGTTTTGTGTTATACCTTGAGATCCTTGCTATCCAGCATTTGTTCTCCTTTACCTTGGAGTATTACCATCTTTTATGTCAGGAATGTTGTGAGAATTTCACCACCTCTTAAGAATTCTTGATATAGGTGATACTTCTTGCCATATCCGTTCATTCCTTGGCCGCGAGTTCAAACGTTCTAGCAACCCTTTTGCTTTGAAGTTAATGGTCGATATTTCATTCTTAGACCATTGGTTGTCGAATCACCATTCTAACTTTGATCATGCTACCTAAACCCATATTTCGGGTGGACCTTTCAACCAATGTTTAATTGTGTATGTTCTCCTCGAGCATATTTCACTATATCATTTGATTCGACAAATGTTATCTCCTTATCCACATAACTGTGGAGACCCATCTTTTGGGATACCATCATTGAATTATCACTGAGTCCATCAGCCACCTCCTCATCCTCTCCTTGTCTTAAATGATGAACTCATGATTCGGAACTTGCTTCCATAGTTCATTTCCCGAGAATCTTGCAAATCATCTCGTCAATTTGTGTCTCATATTTTCTTCTCAGGCACCCTAAGTCTGAGGTATCCTGACACCAATCAGATCTGAATCTCGGTCAGATATGATGGTTGGAACATATTTTCAAGAATTATAACATTGATCCTCATATGACCCGGTAAGGTGATGTCATGCCTAGCACGCCTGACCAGAGGACCTAGTGTTATAGTTTCCTCTTCAGCAAGGTTATCCATTCTTCCATGAGGAAATTGTAAGACTTATTCTATATGTTGTTCTTGATGAATCATTTGTGTATCCAAGTTCGATCTTTGTTTGAAGACCAAGCCAATGCTATCTCGAAGCATGTCTGTGGTACTCCGATTTTCAACAAGAACGTTTGAAGCCCAATGCTAAATGTTTCTTGCTCAGTTATCCAAACACCGCTGTAGGGGTAATATCATGAAATTTCTTTCCCCTTACCTAAATGGTTTTCTACTTCTATCATGTCATGGATATCATGCTCTGTTTGTCCTTGGGAAGGAAATACCCCTGAAATATGTGTTTTAACACATTTTCCTTTCCATTGTTCTGTTTAATCTGATAATCATATTTTCCTTTCCATTGTTTGGTTTAACCTTTCTTGTGATCTATATGATCTAAGCAGTAATATTCTCCTGCTTATGTAAACACCTCGTTGTAAAATTCTGTCAGCAAGACCCTGTTACTATTCTTGATGACATTCTGGTAGCCACCGATGGACAAGAACTTTCTCTTTGTCCCTCGCCCTTGGTACCGACATTGTTGCCGACATAACTGACAGGCTATCCGCTGACATGTGGTGCCTACATGGTCATACAAGACGTCACCGCCCTTCCTACTTTTAACCCACATGGTGGGCCCATAACCCACAGATCCACATGATAGAAACCTGACTCTCCTGTACACCCTATTGTCAAAGTTATTCCTCGCGCTGGACTTCATATGTAATTCACGGGCCACCTGCCTAGTGATCTATTCTGGATCAAACGCAAAACTTATTACCATTGCTCTGGACCCTCTTTTACACTTTGTTTCAGTTTTTGAATGATTGCCTACCCGTTTGAAACTTCTCATGGTACTTTCTTACTTGCTCTTGGCATTTTCTTAAGTTTTAGTTCGAGAGTTACTTTTCGCCACCTTCCCTAATGTTATCTATCGGATAAGCAACCACGCAAAGTTTCGTTCCTTCGAGTTACCCCTTATCATTTTTGTAAGTACGGTGAAGATCCCGAAGAAAGGATGCGGACTTCATCATGATGACCTGAAGCAGAGAAATGTAGACATCAATGTAATGGATCGACCGCTTCGAGAAGAGCAACCAAGATCGAGAACGCTCGTTAGACTATCGTAACCAGACCTTTCCCCCTTGCTCTACCTCTTAAATCTCGGGATGAGATTTCTTGTAGTGGAGGAGAATTGTGACGCCCGGATAATTAAGCTACAGTAATCCCCTGTTAATGATGCCACATCACCTCTGTCACTGTAGTTAATCTCGGGTAAGTTCAAAAACCGGTCCAAGATTCAAATTCAAAGTTTGGTAGATAATAAAAGTTTTCAAAAGTTAGAATAAAAATGTTAGGTTTGTATTAAATATTACGTAGATAAATATGGTGTAGTAAACACATTTTTTTAAACGCCTAAGTAATTTAAAATGATTTAAAACAGAAAAGTAAAGAAACAAAAAAAAGAAAGAAAATACAAAAGAGAAAAAAAAGAGGAGAACCCCCCCCCCCCTCACTGGGCTCCGGCCCAGCAGGCCATCAACCCCACTGGGCCAACCAACCAGGCCCAGCCGGCCACACCTTATCCTCCCACTCACCCCAGAAACCCTAACCCCCACGACCCACTTCCCCTGATCCCCCCATCTCGCACGGTTCCCCCCCCGATCTGGATCGGGGGGCGCACGCCGCTTGCCCCGACGCCTGCTATCGCCCGACCCCGTCGAACCACCCCCTCGCTCCCTTCCCAGCCCATCGCCGAATCGCCCCGCCTCGCCGGATACTCCCGCCGCCTCGACGCCGTGCCCCTGCCTCAGGTCGTCGTCCACCCGTCGCCTCGCCAGCGCCGCCCGACCCGCGCCACCTCGCCCGCGTCGTGCTCGCCGCCCCGACGCCGACTCGCCGTCGCCCCGCAGCTATGGCCTCCCCGAGCACACCTATGCACCTCTACAGGGCCGGTGAGGACCTCCCCGTCCGACCCCATCATCCCTCCCTATGGTCGTCGCGCTCCCGCTCGCGCGCCGCTAGCTCGACGCCGACCGCACCTTACAGGGCCATGCGCCACCCGCGCCCTGCCTCGCCCAGTCCACCCGCTGGACGTGGTTTGCGCCCTCAAGCGTGCGCGCCCGCGCGTGCTTGGCCGTGCCCTGCACCGCTCGCCGCAGCCCCGTCGAACCCGTGACATCGCCACCGACGGCCATCGTCGTTGTGACCTTCTCCGGCCACCCCCAGGTCCCAACTGCACCACCAGTGGATGCGGCCAAGCCATCGGCCGATGCTCCTCCACCTGCCTGGACGTCACCGGTGGTTACCTCCGGCCAGCTGACGTGTCCGGTTAATTAGGGGCACTAATTACCCTATTAGTTGCCCCTGTCATTATGACATGTGGGCCCCAGCTAATTAGGAATAACTAAATAGCTCTTTGGATGAAACCGGAGTCTATTACATGTGGGACCCGTGTACTGTTTAAAAGGATAAGTTTTAGTTAAACTAACGGCCTATGACAGTTGGGGCCCACCCCCTGGAACGGTTTAAAAGAAAAGTAAAGGAATTAAAAAAAGGAAATAATAATAGTTAATCAATTAATTAAAGAATTAATTAATCATAATTAAATTAATCTAATCACTAATTAGCCTAATTAACTGTTAGTTAATTAATCAGTCAATGACAGGTGGGACCCACACGTCACTTTCACCCAGTCAACTCCCTGTTGACTGCTGATGTCATGCTGACGTCATGATGACGTCAGCAAGCACTATTCTGGATAATGTTGATTAAATTAATTAAATAAATCCTAAAAATGATTTAAATCTTTTAAAATTAATATAAAATAAACCGTAGCTCGGATGGAAAAACTTTGTACATGAAAGTTGCTCAGAACGACGAGACGAATTCGGATACGCAGTCCGTTCGTCCGTCACACGTCCCTAGCATAGCGAACACGCAACTTTCCCTCTCCGGTTCATCTGCCGAAAACGCGAAACACGGGAATACTTTCCCGGATGTTTCCCCCCTTCGCCGGTATCGCCTATCCCTACGTTAGGTCACCCCTAGCACAACGTATTGCCGCGTCTTGCTTTGTGTTACATTTGATTGCTCTGTTATTTATTGTGTTCCCCCTCCGTTACTCCTTTCCGGTAGACTCCGAGACCGCTGCCGATGTCCTGTGTTCGACTACATCGAAGATGACCCCTCCTTGCCAGAGCAACCAGGCAAGCCCCCCCTTGATCACCAGATATCGCCTACTCTTCTCTATACTGCTTGCATTAGAGTAGTGTAGCATGTTACTGCTCTTTCCGTTATTCCTATCCTGATGCATAGCTTGTCCTTGCTACTACTTTTGTTACACTACCTGCTATCCTACTGCTTAGTATTAGGATGCTAGTGTTCCATCAGTGGCCCTTACCACTCTTGTCGTCTGCCATGCTATACTACTTGGGCGTGATCACTTCGGGAGGTGAATCACGGGCATATACTATATACATTGCACTGTTACATTACCTGTGATGCTGTTCGGAGATGGGGGCTGATGGGGCAGGTGGCTCCATCCCGGTAGACGTGGGCCTGGGTTCCCGACGGCCCCCGACTGTTACTTTGTGGCGGGGCGACAGGGCAGGTTGAGACCACCTAGGAGAGAGGTGACCTGGCCCTGGTCGCCCTGGTCGGCGTTCGCGGATACTTAACACGTTTAACGTTATCTTGGTATTTGATCTGAGTCTGGCTACTGGCCTATACGCACTAACCATCTACGCGGGGACAGTTATGGGCACTCGACGTCGTGGTATCAGCCGAAGCCTTCGTGACGTCAGCGACTGAGCGGCGTGCGCCGGGTTGGACCGCGTAACGTGACTTCCTTTGTAATGGAGGTTGCTAGGTCTGCTCTCCGGCCGCGTACGCAACGTGCAGGTGTGCTATGGGCGATGGGCCCAGACCCCTGTGCGCTTAGGTTTAGACCGGCGTGCTGACCGCTCTGTTGTGCCTAGGTGTGGCTGCGACGTGTTGATCTTTCGCGGCCGGGCATGACCCAGGAAAGTGTGTCCGGCCAAATGGGATCGAGCGTGTTGGGTTATGTGGTGCACCCCTGCAGGGAAGTTAATCTATTCGAATAGCCGTGATCTTCGGTAACAGGACGACTTGGAGTTGTACCTTGACCTTATGACAACTAGAACCGGATACTTAATAAAACACACCCTTCCAAGTGCCAGATACAACCGGTGATCGCTCTCTCACAGGGCGACGAGGGGAGGATCATCGGTTAGGTTATGCTATGCGATGCTACTTGGAGGACTTCAGTCTACTCTCTTCTACATGCTGCAAGACGGAGGCTGCCAGAAGCGTAGTCTTCGAAAGGACTAGCTATCCCCCCTTATTCCGGCTTTCTGCAGTTCAGTCCACATATAATATCCTTATTCCAGTTGATACCAATGCATACATATGTAGTGTAGCTCCTTGCTTGCGAGTACTTTGGATGAGTACTCACGGTTGCTTTCTTCCTCTTTTCCCCTATCCCTTCTACCTGGTTGTCGCAACCAGATGTTGGAGCCCAGGATCCAGACGCCATCGTCGACGACGACTCCTACTACACCGGAGGTGCCTACTTACTACGTGCTGCCCGCTGACGACGACCAGGAGTAGTTAGGAGGATCCCAGGCAGGAGGCCTGCGCCTCTTTCGATCTGTTATCCCAGTTTGTGCTAGCCTTCTTAAGGCAAACTTGTTTAACTTATGTCTGTACTCAGATATTGTTGCTTCCGCTGACTCGTCTATGATCGAGCTCTTGTATTCGAGCCTTCGAGGGCCCTGGCTTGTAATATGATGCTTGTATGACTTATTTTATTTGTAGAGTTGTGTTGTGATATCTTCCCGTGAGTCCTTGATCTTGATCGTACACATTTGCGTGCATGATTAGTGTACGATTGAATCGGGGGCGTCACAGCGCCCCCCTGCCTCGTGGGCCTACGGTGGCCCTCCTCCACTTATCCCAGCACCCATCTTCTTTCTCTGTCTCACACAAACCCGAAAAACCAACTCAAGCACGAGTTCCAACCACTTTTGCTATGATTTTCGATCTCCTTGCTCAAAGCACCTCTCGCAAAACTGCTTGGGGAGATTGTTCCTTGGTATGTGACTCCTCCATTGGTCCAATTAGTTTTTGTTCTAGTGCTTTATTCTTTGCAAATTTGTGCTGCATAGGTGACCATGTTCTTGAGCTTGCATGTCAAATTTATATGGTTCCAAGTAGTTCTAATGCTTGATTTAGGCTCTAGGCACTTGTAGGAGTAGTTGCTATCAATATTATTGAAGTTGGTTTACTTTTATTTTGAAGTTACTAAAAATTTCAGAATTTTTCAGAGAAAAACAATATGCTCAGGAAGATGTTCCAAGGTGGTTCCTCTAACAAACAAGGACCCAGGATTGCTATGCGCGATGCTGATGAGGATCCACCAAGAGACGCTCCAGTACGGCCTTGCGAATGGCCGTCGGAAAATTTTATGGACCCTGCGGGAATTAAAGAAGAATTTAAAGCATATTTGCGCAATGCCGGTCTTGAGGATTTTGAGGCTAACAAATGCCCCCAGTATCATGATCTCACAAGTTCATTTGTGAGGAGGTTTGAGTATTCATTTTCATGTAATTCTCCTTCAGTCATGTTTGATCTCTATGACAAATCTTATACCATGGACTTAGAGGATTTCACTTCTACTTGCAAACTTCCATCATGGGATAGTGTCAGGGATCCCCCTAAATCTGAATTTAGAAACTTTCTTGCTAGTATGAATGTGGGGGAATCTAGAGATATAACGCAGGCTACCATAGGGAGCATCCACTTTCCTGCTATACATTATTTTGCTCTCTTCATCGGTAGATGCATAAATGCTAAGGATGAAGCATGTCACATGTGTGTCCCTGATCTCAGCATTCTTAGGAGTGCTGTGTTAGGAGACCAATCTTATCATATGGAAGCCATTGTAGCTCGTAGGTTGCATCATAATAGACATAATGGAGATTTCTTTGGAGGAATTTATGCAACCCGCTTAGCTCATTTTCTTGAGATAGACATTCATGAGGGAGATACGGAGTTGCCCCCTGCGTATTTAGATTATGACTCTATGGCTTCGCACCAGTTTGTCAAGAGGCCCGAATCACCTCTCTTATATCATTTAATTTTTGATAAACGACGTGTTTGCCGTATTACTCTCCCTGCTCCTGCCTTCTTTGATTCACAGACAAAAGGAAGACATGTTATTACCAGAGAGGAGGCAGAAGAGTACGAGAGGAGAGCGGAGGCAGCTCGACTCCACGCTGCAGCACAATAGGCAATAACCGCTGAGGGAGTCCTGGATTAGGGGGTGCTCGGATGGCCGGACTATACCTTCAGCCGGACTCCTGGACTATGAAGATACAAGATTGAAGACTTCGTCCCATGTCCGGAAGGGACTTTCCTTGGCGTGGAAGGCAAGCTTGGCAATACGGATATGTAGATCTCCTACCATTGTAACCGACTTTGTGTAACCCTAACCCTCTCCGGTGTCTATATAAACCGGAGGGTTTTAGTCCGTAGGACAAGATACAGAACAACAATCATACCATAGGCTAGCTTCTAGGGTTTAGCCTCTCTGATCTCGTGGTAGATCTACTCTTGTACTACCCATATCATCAATATTAATCAAGCAAGACGTAGGGTTTTACCTCCATCGAGAGGGCCCGAACCTGGGTAAAACTTCGTGTCCCTTGCATTCTGTTACCATCCGGCCTAGACGCACAGTTCGGGACCCCCTACCCGAGATATGCCGGTTTTGACACCGACATTGGTGCTTTCATTGAGAGTTCCTCTGTGTCGTCGCCATCAGGAAGGATGCCTCGCCCCATCTTTAAATACGGCACCGTTCCTAAGGGAGCTTTGGCTGTCGGCCAAACCCTCCGGCTAGGTGGTTTTCTGATGACCGCCTGTTCGGCTTCTGCGCCGACGATGACCTCTCGAGCCATCGAAAACAATCTTCATGTCAGCTCGGAACTAGCCGAGAAGTTAGATCCAATGGAGCTCTCCTCTATAAACGAGCTCTTGGATCGCTTCGCCGCCTTGGGATTCGCTTCGGATTACGACCAGATTGGGCCTAAACCCGATCTGAGAGAGATTAACTCTCCCCAAGTCACCCATCACGTTGCCGTGGTAGAGGGACAGTGCGGCGACCCTTCATCTATCTTAAGGACTCGCTACATCCGGATTCCCGATCCCTCCAAGCCGGATACCCGCGGAGGGGAGGATATCACTCAAAACCTGAACTTAGAGTCAGGCACCGGGCTGGATTCATTGGACAACATCCAGGAATCCAAATTTTCGAGTTCAGAAATTCCTCGGCCTCTGACCCTCAGATTGGGTGAGGCTTCAGATTTAATTCCACCCACCCACCCGAACATAAGCGATCTATCCCAAATCAGGCAAGAGCCCGATGAAACAGTACATCATTACTGGGCCAGATTCCTCCTGGTTAAGAACAGGACAAGGGACTGCCGCGAGGAAGACGCAATCTCAATTTTCTGCAATAATTGCACGGACAAGGGAATCCTCAACGCCATAAGTCGCCGTGATATTACACGCTTCGCTGACTTGGCGCCCATTGTACGAAAGTACTGTGCGATGGAAAGCGCCTGGAAAACCGAAATTAAATTTTGGGACGATCCGGCCCTGAATACAAACCCAGTCCGAAATAAAAGGGTGCATCATCGCCAGACACCCGGGTCAAACACCAAAAAGCAAAAACCCTCTACAGGGCATGGAACCGTACTGGAAGGATGGCTTAATGGACCCTGTAAAATTCACAGTACAGAGGACGCCACACCAACTCACAGCCTTAGAGCATGTTGGATACTCCGGCAGGTGGCCAAAATTGGCGAAAATCTCCTAATTCCGGGGGCCACAGAAAGCCACCCCAGAGACACCAATACGGTATTAACAGTCTTCGAGACTTTCGCATGAAATAATATGCGAAAAAGGACACTTTGCAGCCTTGCCGAAGTCTACCAAGTAGCAACAATAAACCCATGGAGTGACACGGCTATTACCTTTAACGCTAGTGATGAACCTAAATTCCGAACAGCCCGAGCACCAGCCGCATTGGTCCTCAGTCCAATAGTGGACGGCTTTCGTCTTACCAAGGTACTCATGGACGGCGGCAGCGGATTGAACCTCATTTATGAGGAAACCCTTCAAAAAATGGAAATAGACTGGAACCGCATTGAGCGAAGCAGCACAACCTTTAGAGGAATAATCCCCAGTCGGGAAGCGCGCTGCACAGAAAAAATCACACTAGATGTGGTGTTCGGCACGCGGATAATTACAGGTCCGAAGAGGTCACGTTTCATGTGGCTCCGTTCAGCAGCGGTTATCACGCTCTGCTAGGGCGGGAAGCGTTTACAATCTTCCAAGCAATACCCCATTACGGGTACATGAAGCTCAAGACGCCCGGGCCTAACGGGATCATCACTCTCGCTAGTGATCCGGACATAGCACTCCGAGCCGAAAACAAGACAGCCGCACTGGCCCTCGAGGCACTATCCGAAGCCCTAGCGGCTGAGGAACTGACTGCGCTACGCTCTACGGTGAATAGGGACGATGTGGTACTCGACAAAAGATCCAAGTCCACCTCCTTTAAACCAGCGGACGAAATAGTCAAATTCCAAGTCCATCCAACGGACCCCAATAAAACAGCTTCCATCGGGGCACAGTTAAACCCTGATGTAGACGCCGCACTGCGAGAATTCCTACGAGAGAACTGGGACATTTTCGCCTGGCACCCTTTAGACATGCCAGGAATCCCACGCAGGCTGGCCGAGCACAGCTTAAATATCCAAACAGGATTCAAACCTGTCAAACAGGCTCTTCGGCATTTTTCCGAACCTAAGAGACAGGGCATGGGAGAGGAGCTAGCAAAGCTATTGGAGGCCGGATTCATCAGAGATATAAAACATCCGGACTGGCTAGCAAACCTGGTGAAAGTACCAAAGAAGGACAAATCCTGGCGCATGTGCGTTGATTTTAAAGACCTTAACAAGGCTTGCCCAAAGGATCCCTTTCCCCTCCCCCGCATCGATCAAATTATCGACGCTACCGCAGGACACGATTCGTTGTGTTTCCTCGACGCATATTCCGGCTACCATCAAATCAAGATGGCAGAATCAGACCAAGACGCAACAGCATTGATCACACCATACAGCCCATTCTGCTTCAACACAATGCCCTTCGGGCTCAAAAACGCTGGCGCAACATATCAGCGCATGATTCAGACATGTCTGGCAAACCAGATCAGCAAAACAGTGGAGGCATACGTAGATGATGTGGTCGTCAAAACAAGACATGTCGAATCTCTAGTAGACGACTTGAGGCTCACATTTGATAACCTCCGAACATACGACATCAAGCTCAACCCAGAAAAATGCGTTTTCGGCGTCCCAGCCGGAAAGCTCTTGGGCTTCATTGTATCCGGTAGGGGAATTGAAGCAAATCCAGCCAAGATCCGAGCTCTGTCACAATTGGATATCCCAAAGGACCTCAAACAAATACAAAAGTTAACCGGATGCGTGGCGGCTCTAAGCCGCTTTATATCCCGCTTGGGAGAAAAGGCCCTACCCCTCTACCGCCTACTTCGGCGCACTGAACACTTCGAATGGACGGATGCAGCCACGGCCGGACTCGACAAAATAAAAGCCATATTGGCAACAAACCCAGTCCTGGCCGCGCCAAACATTGGCGAACCAATGCTATTGTACATTGCAGCAACACATTAGGTGGTAAGCGCAGTGCTCGTCGTCGAACGAGAAACGGATGGACACAAATCCCCCCTTCAAAAGCCAGTCTATTATGTGTCCACTGTCCTCACTCCGTGCAAAACACGGTACCCGCATTATCAAAAGATTGCGTACGCGGTATCCATGGCATCCCGGAAGCTACGACACTACTTTCAAGAGTGTTCAATCACAGTAGCCTCGGAAGTACCACTTAACGATATTATAAACAACCATGACGCAACGGGCCAGATTGCAAAATGGGCCATTGAGCTCCTCCCGTTCGACATAACTTATAAGCCACGACGAGCCATCAAGTCGCAACTCTTGGCTGACTTCGTCGCAGAATGGACGGAGGCCGAACTCCCTAAAGAGTACGGCACATATTCAAATTGGATCATGCATTTCGACGGCTCCAAGATGTTGGCCGGACTGGGGGCTGGCATCCTTTTGACGTCCCCCACAGGCGACACAGTTCAATACGTACTCCAGATTATGTACACAGACTCCAACAATGCAGCCGAATATGAGGCCCTTTTACATGGTCTACGAATGGCAGTATCCATGGGCATTCAACGCCTAGAGGTGCGCGGGGACTCGAACCTCGCAATATCCCAAATAAATGGAGACTTCGACGCCAAGGATCCAAAGATGACAGCTTACTGCAACGCCGTCCTAAAAATGTCAGCTCGGTTCGAAGGGCTTGAATTTCACCATATTGCCCGGGAAAATAATCAGGCGGCAGATGTCCTGGCATGCATCGGCACAAAACGCGATGTAGTCCCCCCCAACATCTTCTTGGAAAGGCTGTTCAAGCCATCCGTAGTATGGGAAGGGCATCCGCACAATAACAGCCCGGACCCAACCGCACTGCCCAACACCGAACATTCTAACACAATCGGCGGCTCCGCCAATGAAATAACACCTTCAGCGCACGTAATAATGGTCGTCATCGCCCCGTGGACAGAACCATTCCTCGCCTACCTTATTAGGCAGGAACTCCCCGAGGACCAAAATGAGGCACGCTGCATAGTGCGGCGATCCAAAGCCTACAAAGTCCATGTGGGAGAGCTTTATAAGAAAAGCACTACCGGAGTCCTTCAAAGGTGCATCTCCGAAGAGGAAGGGCGGAACCTCCTGGCTGAAATTCATGCCGGACTCGGCGGTCATCACGCTGCAGCTCGGTCCCTTGTAAGCAAGGCCTTCCGTACATGCTTTTATTGGCCGACGGCCCGGGAAGACGCTCAGGACTTAGTCCAGCGATGCACCGGTTGCCAGCTCTTTGCAAACCAAAGCCATATGCCACCCACCGCCCTCCAAACCATCCCCATTACTTGGCCCTTCGCGGTCTGGGGGCTTGACATGGTTGGACCCCTTAAAGGCGGAACCCACAAGCAAAAATACTTACTGGTCATGGTGGATAAGTTCACCAAATGGATAGAAGCCAAGCCTGTTAAGACGGCCGAATCCGGACCGGTGATAGACTTTATATCCGGGGTTGTACACCATTACGGCGTCCCCCACAGCATCATCACTGATAACGGCACGAACTTCACGGCCGACGAGGTAAAACTCTGGTGCAAAAACATGGGCATCAAGCTCGATTATGCTTCCGTCTATCACCCACAAACTAACGGCCAGGCCGAACATGCAAATGGTCTTATCATGAGCGGCATCAAACCCAGATTAGTGCGGTCCCTCAAGGAATCTAACACGCACTGGGTAGAGGAGCTCGACTCCGTACTCTGGGGCCTGCGGACCACGCCGAATCGCACCACTGGATACACACCATTCTTTATGGTGTACGGCGCAGAGGCAGTTTTGCCTTGCGACATAATTCATGACTCACCTCGAGTGTGAATGTACGAAGAAAGAGAAGCCGAGCTCGATCGGCATGACAGTTTGGACGCATTGGAGGAGGAGCGCGACGTGGCAAAAGCCCGTTCCGCATTCTGTCAACAGCAGGCTCGAAGATACCAAAGCAGAGAAGTACGGGCCAAAAATTACAACGTTGGCGAATTAGTTCTACGCCTGCCGGACAAGAAAAAGGACAAACTCAAGCCCAAGTGGGAAGGTCCCTTCATAATTGACCAAGTCCTGACTGGTGGAGCGTACCGCCTACGAGATGGATAACCGACTCGAGCCGAACCCATGGAACGCAGCCCGTCTCCGAAGATTCTATGCCTAGCGCCGGACTCTATGTTCGTCTCCTTCCTCTGTCCATTTCTTATATATACTTTCTGTCTTACATTCCTCTTCTCTCTCTCTCTCTCTCTCTCTCTCTCTTATAGCCTTTAAAGGCTCATAAAGTGACGCGCTATCCGCGCTCATTAAACCTGGGGGCTTCTTTAAACAGAAGCTTATTTATATGGGCTTCATGCCCAACACATGTGTCACACTTCCGCATGTACCTTTTATTCACCATTATATGCATCGATATGACTTAAGTTTTGGCCAAGCTGGGTTGTCTGGCTCCTGTGCTTACCCCTACGTTCCCGATTGTTCGGCTAGGTGGTAAAGGGAGCACCTCTGCGATTGTTACTGCCGGGTCAGCCGGACGTGTACCTCAGACTGGGTGAAGCCGAAAGCTAGCGTTCTTAAGGGAATATTCGGTCGGTGAACTAAAGATGATCTTTTTTTATTTTATTTATCTATATGCCCCCAGATGTTTTTCCTGCGTTTCTTTTCGCAGCATGGACATGCACTTTAGGGCATGCCTCCCAGGGAAACGAACCCCTAACAGAACTATTCTCCCTGGAAGATGTTTCTTACTAACCATGTAATATAACATAACTAGTCGGGCACTTGTCTGTTCACGCACTAATGACCCCTACGCCTGGTCTCCATGCATTCCCCGGTTCTTATATAAACGCATGGGAATTCGAACACACTCCGGACCGTCAGGTCCCGAGGCTAAAGCGAAAAGGTAGGCCATGACAAACGATCTACAATCCGGCTAGAAGGCATTATAAATGTCAATTAAATTACATAGTCATTTTGACTGATTGTATTCCTCTTCAATACCATCTAACAGGCTGTCTAATTTATAGTCCTGTTGGGAATACTTTGCGGCCAATTCTACTTGGCCGTACACTAAGCTTACAGGGATCTCCTTCCCATCGGGCCCCACAGGACCAACCTCGGCCATGTGGTTGGGGTCAGTCTTTGTGTACCGCGTCTTCACCATGGCCCGGGCCTCCCTAGCGCCTTGACGGCATGACGATATCTTCCACAATCGGAAGCGCTGCCGTGCTCCCCTTAGCTTCTCCGCAAGCTCTCCAAGACCTTCGGGCATGGAGATGGATGGCCACAGGGCCTAGACGACGCCTTGCATCGCCTGTCGAACTCGATCGAGCAGTTGCGAGAGCTCGGGAAGAAGGTCACTCGTAGAACCGGGCATCTCCTCTGCAGGACGACCTGTTAGCACACCTACAAACATTGCTCTGTTAGTCGACTTCCCCGCCAAACTTTCTTTCAAAGGTTCATTCAAGCACTTACTAAAAATGCCGCGCCGAAGCTGTTGATTCTCCTTAACGGAGTCTGACAGCTGGGCACGAACATCTTTCAGCTTGACGCCCAGCTTGGTGTTGGCATCTTGGAGATCGTTCTTCTCCCGCCTCACCTTTGTCAGCACCTTCTCACCAACCTTTAGCTGGCGTACGAGGTGCTGCCTTTCCGGATTCAATCCGGCACCATCTGCAATTTAATTTGTCAGATTCGCACCCATGCCGTGCTTCGCAAAATACTTATCTTTCGAAGTGTATATTACCAGAGGGGGTCTCCTTGGGCTCCCCTGCCGCGGCTAGTGCGGCCTCAAGTTGGGCTTTGCGCTCTTCCAGCTCCTTGGACAGTAGGGAATTCTTTTCTGTAAGAACCTGCATAACAAATGATCCTTAAATCAGTTATTCTAACTGTTTCAAGTCTCAGGGGCTACTGGTATATATATAATTACCAAAATTTTCTTACCCATATGTCTTTTACATATTGCTCCGTGGCTATGGCTAGACCATTTTGAGCGGCACGGAGGTATGCATCTCCCGAATTAAAGGCATCTAATGCCTCTTGGGAGAAACAAGCATCGCGAAGAATTGTCCGGCGACGCCTGTGGTTCATGGCACTCTCCACCTTAGAGTTGGTGGCAGACAACCTGGCCACATCCTCCATCAGAGGAGCGTCCGGTGCGCGCCTTGTGTTCAGCTCCACCTCCGGACTAGGCTTTGGAGCCTGGCTGGTGGAGGCGCGGTTGGTAGCCTCTCAGGGTATAGTCCGGCGAGGTCTCTTTGTCCTGAAGAGAGCACGAGTGTTAATATGCCTCGCAGGTGTAACACCTGGGATAAGGGGGCGCGCCATACCTTTGCGCTGACGCCTCGGTCTGGACTGCACCTCTTTTCTGCCCACAGGGGCCTTGCGGCCCCTTGTTGGCTTGCCGCCGCAGGTTCGGCCTCCCGTCTCAAAAACCTCCCCTACAAAGCTCGGTTGTAATCAGGAAACTGAAAACACGAGAGGGCAGACACCTATTCGGGGTACTGGGACTTGGATCTCAGTTACCTGGGAGGCCGGGATTAGCCCTGGGTAATCGGCCGTGATGGCCACCAAGGCGTCGTTCTTGCTCAATTGATGGAACACTCCATCAATCAGCTCCACAGATATGTCCGGATCCTCTTGAGAGGCCGGGTCGAGGGACCTTCCTGGGTCCTCGGGTTGTGGGGGAGGGCTGTTTATTTCCTTAACAGCCCGGCGCAGTTCCTGCGTTGAAGTCGTTAGACTGAATATTTAACAATGGGAATACAAAACGGATGGGCAAGTAAATGTGACCGCTTACCCAGCTTGGGGGATTGTGCATAGAGAATCCACCCTGTGGGTTAACGCGGAGAAATTCCTCCTCTTCTCCCTTATACAAAGTGGACAAGATCTTTAGTAGAGCGGCAGCTGAATCCGGCCCCTTACGGCCGTAGCGGGTGGCGTCGTCCTCCCCGTTGAAGTCCCACATGGGGTGGCTTCTATACTGAAGCGGCTGCACCCCCCGCATGATGCATTCGGCCATAACCCCGATCATGTTCAGTCCGGAATGGGCTAACAATCTTATTCGGCCCATCAGGTAAATGATGTCCCTATCACTTTCCCTCTGAGGGCTCCGTGGATGCCAGCTTAGGAGCTTCTTTAAGGGAGCGCTGTCGAATTCAGGGAGGCCGATCCAGACAGGATCCGATAGTGGGACGTCCTCTATATAAAACCATTCCGAGGGGCAGTCTTCGGACGCCTTCTTTGGGGTTCCGGACAGATATCTGGTCCCGGCGATGCGCCACACTTCGGCTCCGCCCACTTGATACATTGACCCCTCTTTAGAGCGGGGCACAAGGCAGAATAACCTTTTCCATAGTCCTAAATGAGCCTCAACACCCAAAAACAGCTCACAGAGGGCTACGAAGCCCGCGATATGCAATACGAAGGTAGGCGTGAGATTATGTAGCTGGAGGCCGTAGAACTCCAGCAGCCCCGGCGAAATGGATGGATTGGAAATCCGAGCCCTCTTATTAAATAAGGGACAAGGCATACCCGCTCTCCTTTGGAGGGATTGGGGGCACTCTCCGCTTGCTTTCCGCCGTTATAGATGGCAAGACCGGCTCGAACCGGGATCATATAGGCCAGGGGGAGAAATCCCTTGGTTTGGAGCGTCACTAGCTCGCTATGCGGGACGGAGCATCTCTCCCAATATCCAGGCTAAGAGCTAGAAGGGCGAAAGGAGGAGTTGTGATGGCTGGCCATGATGGAATGTACCTTTGTCGGATGCGCTCTGATGAACACTCGCGAAGGGGGGAAGATGTGGTTTGGATCTAAATCCTCGTCCCCTTAAATGGGCGGCTCATTTACATGGCTAGGGGTGTGAATGAAAAAACACTCAGACTTTTCATATTCGTTTGACACGTGGGAGACGGCCATTATTGGGTGTAGAAGCCAAGGAGCGCAACATTTACAAGAAACCGGACTTTATTCAACAGGTACACGGAATTTGGAGGAGAACCCGCCTTGCAATGCCGAAGACAATCTGCGCGCCGGACTCATCGTCATTAAAGCCTGGTTCGGGGGCTACTGAGGGAGTCCTGGATTAGGGGGTGTCCGGATGGCCGGACTATACCTTCAGCCGGACTCCTGGACTATGAAGATACAAGATTGAAGACTTCGTCCCGTGTCCGGAAAGGACTTTCCTTGGCGTGGAAGGCAAGCTTGGCAATACGGATATGTAGATCTCCTACCATTGTAACCGACTTTGTGTAACCCTAACCCTCTCCGATGTCTATATAAACCGGAGGGTTTTAGTCCGTAGGATAAGATACAGAACAACAATCATACCATAGGCTACCTTCTAGGGTTTAGCCTCTCTGATCTCGTGGTAGATCTACTCTTGTACTACCCATATCATCAATATTAATCAAGCAGGACGTAGGGTTTTGCCTCCATCGAGAGGGCCCGGACCTGGGTAAAACTTCATGTCCCTTGCCTCCTGTTACCATCCGGCCTAGACGCACAGTTCGGGACACCCTACCCGAGATCCGCCAGTTTTGACACCGACAACCGCTGCACATCAGTATGATCCCAACTATTCCTCCTCATCACAGTATGACCCCAACAATTATTATTATGGATATCCGCCAGGCCAGTGATAACGCACAAGTATAGGGGATCGCAACAGTTTTCGATAAGAAAGAGTGTCGAACCCAACGAGAAGCTAAAGGCAGAACAAATATTCCCTCAAGTTCTATCGACCACCGATACAACTCTACGCACGCTTGATGTTCGCTTTACCTAGAACAAGTATGAAACTAGAAGTACTTTGTAGGTGTTGTTGGATAGGTTTGCAAGATAATAAAGAGCACGTAAATAAAAAGTAGGGGCTGTTTAAGTAAAGAAACAATAAAGTAAATATAGCGAGTGTGGAAAAGTGGTGGTAGGAGTTGCGAAATTGCCCCTAAGAAATTGACTACTTTACTAGACCGATAGCAAGTATTATGTGGGAGAGGCCACTTCTAGCATGTCATCCCTGACTTCGAATTCTATGCACTTATGATTGGAACTATTAGCAAGCATCCGCGACTACTAACGTTCATTAAGGTAAAACCCAACCATATCATTAAGATATATCGGTCCCCCTTCAATCCCGTATGCATCAATTTCTATGCTAGGTTGAAGCTTCTGTCACTCTTGCCCTCCAATACATAGTCCTATCAACATACAACTAAACCTAGGGTGTGATCCATGCACGCAATCATATGATGGGCACGAAAGGACAGCAACATAACCACAAGAAAATTAAATCAATCATAGCAATTCATCAACCACCGATAGGACAACGAAAATCTATTCAGACATCATAGGATGGCAACACATCATTGGATAATAATATGAAGCATAAAGCACCATGTTCAAGTAGAGGGTACAGCGGGTTGCGGGAGAGTGGACCACTGTAGATAGAGGGGGGAAGGTGATGGAGATGTTGGTGAAGATGGCCGACGTGTTGGTGTAGATCGCGGTGATGATGATGGCCCCTGGTGGCACTCCGGTGCCACCGGAAGCGAGGGGGAGAGAGACCCCCTCCTTCTTCTTATTCCTTGACCTCCTCCCTAGATGGGATAAGGGTTTCCCCTCTGGTGCATGGCCTCCATGGAACGGGAGGGGCGAGAGCCCCTCCGAGATTGGATCTGTCTCTCTGTCTCTCTCTGTTTCTGCGTTCTCAGATTCTTCCCTTTCACCGTTTCTTATATTCCCAGAGATCCGTAACTCCGATTGGGCTGAAATTTTGACACGATCTCTATCCAGAAATTAGCTTTCTTGCAGCGAAAGAAGGGCATCAACCGCCTTACGGGGTGGCCACGAGGATCAGGGGCATGCCTGACACCCTCGGGCGCGTCCCCCTACCTCGTGGGCCCCTCAAGCATCGTCTCGCGTGGATTCTTCTTCCCAAAAATCATATATATTCCAAAAAAAATCACCATCAGTTTTTATTCCGTTTGGACTCTGTTTGATATGGATATTCTGCGAAACAAAAAACATGCAACAAACAGGAACTGGCACTGGGCACTGGATCAATATGTTAGTCCCAAAAATAGTATAAAAAGTTGCCAAAAGTATATGAAAGTTGAATAATATTGGCATGGAACAATCAAAAATTATAGATACGACGGAGACGTACCAGCATCCCCAAACTTAATTCCTGCTCGTCCTCGAGTAGGTAAATGATAAAAAAAATAATTTTTGATGTGGAATGCTACCTAGCATAATCTTGATCATATGTCTAATCATGGCATGAATATTAAGACACGAGTGATTCAAAGCAATAGTCTATCCTTTGACATAAAAATAATAATACTTCAAGCATACCAACCAAGCAATTATGTCTTATTGAAATAACATAGCCAAAGAAAGCTCATCCCTATAAAATCATATAGTCTGGCTATTCTCCATCTTCACCACACAAAATATTCACATCATGCACAACCCCGATGACAAGCCAAGCAATTGTTTCATACTTTCGACGTTCTCAAACCTTTTCAACTTTCACGCAATACATGAGCGTGAGCCATGGACATAACATTATAGGTGGAATAGAATATGATGGTGG
The DNA here is from genome assembly GCF_003073215.2 of Triticum urartu. Lineage (NCBI taxonomy): Eukaryota > Viridiplantae > Streptophyta > Magnoliopsida > Poales > Poaceae > Triticum > Triticum urartu. The sequence continues at coordinate 543,173,602 of NC_053024.1, forward strand.
AGGAGACGAAAAGGAGAAGATAGTCTCACATCAACTAGGCGTATCAACGGGCTATGGAGATGCCCAGTGATAGATATCAATGTGAGTGAGTAGGGATTGCCATGCAACGGATGCACTAGAGCTATAAGTATATGAAAGCTCAAACTGAAACTAACTGGATGTGCATCCAACTTGCTTGCTCATGAAGACCTCGGGCATTTGAGGAAGCCCATCATCGAAATATACAAGCCAAGTTCTATAATGAAAATTCCCACTAGTATATGAAAGTGATAACTCAAGAGACTCTCTATATGAAGAACATGGTGCTACTTTGAAGCACAAGTGTGGTAAAAGGATAGTAGCACTGCCCCTTCTCTCTTTTTTGTTTTTATTTTTTTCTTTTTTTCTTTTTTTGGGCCTTCTCCTTTTTTGGCCTTTCTCTTTTTTTATTTTTTTTATTTTTTTTTGTTCGGAGTCTCATCCCGACTTGTGGGGGAATCATAGTCTCCATCATCCTTTCCTCACTGGGGCAATGCTCTAATAATGATGATCATCACACTTTTATTTACTTACAACTCGATATTACAACTCGATACTAGAACAAAGATATGACTATATGAATGCCTTCGGCGGTGTACCGGGATGTGCAATGATCTAGCGTAGCAATGACATCAAAAAAACGGACAAGCCATGAAAACATCATGCTAGCTATCTTACGATCATGCAAAGCAATATGATAATGAATGCTCAAGTCATGTATATGATGATGAAAGTTGCATGGCAATATATCTCGGAATGGCTATGGAAATGCCATGATAGGTAGGTATGGTGGCTGTTTTGAGGAAGATATAAGGTGGTTTTATGGTACCGGCGAAAGTTGTGCGGTACTAGAGAGGCTAGCAATGGTGGAAGGGTGAGAGTGCGTATAATCCATGGACTCAACATTAGTCATAAAGAACTCACATGCTTATTGCAAAAATCTATTAGTCAGCGAAACAAAGTACTACGCGCATGCTCCTAGGGGGATAGATTGGTAGGAAAAGACCATCGCTCGTCCCCGACCGCCACTCATAAGGAAGACAATCAATAAATACCTCATGCTCCAACTTCGTTACATAACGGTTCACCATACGTGCATGCTACGGGAATCACAAACCTCAACACAAGTATTTCTACAATTCACAACCACCCACTAGCATGACTCTAGTATCACCATCTTTATATCGCAAAACTATTGCAAGGAATCAAACATATCATATCCAGTGATCTACAAGTTTTATGTAGGATTTTATGACTAACCATGTGAATGACCAATTCCTGTCATCTCTCTAAATAGATATAAGTGAAGCAAGAGAGTTTAATTCTTTCTAAAAAATATATGCCCACGCTCTAACAAATATAAGTGAAGCAAAAGAGCATTCTACAAATGGCGGTTGTATATGTAAAGAGAAACAGGCAATCCAAGCTTCAAATGATATAAGTGAAGCACATGAAGCATTCTATAAAGCCATACTCAAAAGATATAAGTGAAGTGCAATGAGCATTCTATAAATCAACCGAGGACTATCTCATACCAGCATGGTGCATAAAAGAAAAATGAAAACTAAATGCAAAAGACGCTCCAAGATTGCACATATCGCATGAACGAAACGAATCCAAAAACATACCGATACTTGTTGAAGAAAGAGGGGATGCCTTCCCAGCATCCCCAAGCTTAGATGCTTGATTTTCCTTGAATATTTACTTGGGGTGCCTCGGGCATCCCCAAGCTTGAGCTCTTGCCTCTCTTCCTTCTTCTCACATCGAATCCTTCTCAATCATCGAACACTTCCTCCACACAAAACTTCAACAGAAAACTCGGTAAGATCTGTTAGTATAATAAAGCAAATCACTACTCTAGGTACTGTTGCAAACCAATTCATATTTTGTTTTTGCATTGTGTCTACTGCAATATAACTTTTTCATGGCTTAATCCACTGATATGAATCGATTGTTTCATCTAAACAAGCAAACTATGCATCAAAAACAGAATCTGTCTAAAACAGAACAGTTTGTAATAATCTGAACATTCACCATACTTCTGATACTTGAAAAAATCTACCAAAATTAGGAAAAAAACAAATTTGTATAGGAAGACAGTGCAAAAATAATCAGAACCATTTGACGTTCCAGTAAAAAATTAAAATTCACGCACTACAGCCAAAGTTTCTGTCCTGCACCGCACAAACCAACAAGCATCGTAAACATCCTAAAGGCAAACCTTGGCACATTATTTTTATAATACAATGGAATTGTACAAGGGGATAATTATTTTTATTAAAAATTTTCTGTAATGAAGATTCACAAAGTTTCCGTGAGCATGAACAAAGTTCAAGGCTAGCTCCCACTTCAACAATGCTTGTCTTTCTCACTTTCACTTTCCTTTTTGAAAAAGTTTTGGGTTCCCCTCTTTATTTTTGTTGTTTTTAAACTATATAAAATCACTCAACAGAAATAAATGACTCTCTAAAACTTCCGGGTTGTCTCCCTGGCAGCGCTTTCTTTAAAGCCATTAAGCTAGGCATATAGTGCTCAAGTAATGGATCCTCCCGGATCCCAAGGTATATCAAAGCCAATTTTAATTAACAATGATTTATAATTTAGTAGTGAGCACAAAGTAACATATATCATGCAATAACTAAGTCTAACTCTCTTCCTATGCATTAGCATGTCATAAAAGAACAATTCATGCACACAAAGTAAAGGCCAATGCATAGTATAAACAGTTTCTTGCAATTTTATCATATTGGAAACATAGAGAGGTGGAGATATAGTTTCTCTCTCAGAATAATTGCAAGTTGGAGCAGCAAGCACATGCATATTATATTCATCAAAATCATCATGTGCAACGGTAAAAGGCAACCCATCAATATATTCCTTAATAAGAGCAAACTTCTCCGATATAGTGTAGTTTGGAGAATTCAAAAAGATAATAGGACTATCATGTGTGGGTGCAATAGCAACAATTTCATGTTTAACATAAGGAACTATAGCAAGTTCATCTCCATAAGCATAATTCATATTGGCATCTTGGCCACAAGCATAGCAAGCATCACCAAAAATGGATATTTCAAAAGAATCAACGGGATCATAACAATCATCATAGCAATCATCCTCCGGTAAGCACGAAGGGAAATTAAACAATGTATGAGTTGGAGGGTTACTCTCATTAGAAGGTGGGCACGGGTAGCTAATCCGCTCTTCCTCCTTTTCTTCTTTGCTCTCCTCATCATCTTTTTCATCCAATGAGCTCACAGTTTCATCAATTTCTTCTTCCATAGACTCCTGCAAAATATTAGTCTCTTCTTGGACAGCGGAGTAGTACTCAATATATTGTTCAACATAGGCATTAGAAGCATAATTATCATAGCAATATTTAAATATGGCAAAATTTTCAGATTTGTAAAGAGTAGCATCATACTTTTCAATCAAAGAAGCAATTTCGTAAGCACCCTTAAAAGCAACAAATTCTTCAATTTGTTGAACATCATAGTAACTATAAACACCCTTAGCATAAGAGGATAAGATTCCATTATCACTAAACAAACATTGGTAGGGAAGTTGTTTCTTAGGGTCTTCAGAACAACAAGTAAAATCATATATTTCACATAACTTCCAAGCATAGCATTGCAAACGATGAATTTGATCCAGTAAAGTTTTCCCTTTTTCAGATATTCGGTGTCGCACATAACAAGCATGCTCATCTAAAGATTTGCCCTCAACTAAGCTAGTTGGGGTTTCAGCACGGGCACATAGGGATCAAAGATGATCCAAGTAATAAGCTTCAGCAGTGTGATAGATTTTGAGTGGTTCTTCAACCATTGGTTTAGTAGGTACAACTAATTTTTTTTGGTATTTTACGTTTCCTACCCATAACGAAAGATAGAAAACAACTAAGAACAGCAAATAAAAATTACTTAGTGATAAAGCAAACAGGCACACACGAGAATATTCACCCCACGCTATTGCTCCCCGGCAACGGCGCCAGAAAAAGATCTTGATAACCCACAAGTATAGGGGATCGCAACAATTTTCGATAAGAAAGAGTGTCGAACCCAACGAGGAGCTAAAGGCAGAACAAATATTCCCTCAAGTTCTATCGACCACCAATACAACTCTACGCACACTTGATGTTCGCTTTACCTAGAACAAGTATGAAACTAGAAGTACTTTGTAGGTGTTGTTGGATAGATTTGCAAGATAATAAAGAGCACGTAAATAAAAAGTAGGTGCTGTTTAAGTAAAGAAACAATAAAGTAAATATAGCGAGTGTGGAAAAGTGGTGGTAGGATTTGCGAAATTGCCCCTAAGCAATTGACTACTTTACTAGACCGATAGCAAGTATTATGTGGGAGAGGCCACTGCTAGCATGTCATCCCTGACTTCGAATTCTATGCACTTATGATTGGAACTATTAGCAAGCATCCGCAACTACTAACGTTCATTAAGGTAAAACCCAACCATAGCATTAAGATATATTGGTCCCCCTTCAATCCCGTATGCATCAATTTCTATGCTAGGTTGAAGCTTCTGTCACTCTTTCCCTCCAATACATAGTCCTATCAACATACAACTAACCCTAGGGTGCGATCCACGCGCGCAATCATATGATGGGAACCAAAGGACAGCAATATAACCACAAGCAAATTAAATCAATCATAGCAATTCATCAACCACCGATAGAACAACGAAAATCTACTCAGACATCATAGGATGGCAACACATCATTGGATAATAATATGAAGCATAAAGCACCATGTTCAAGTAGAGGGTACAGCGGGTTGCGGGAGAGTGGACCACTGTAGATAGAGGGGGGAAGGTGATGGAGATGTTGGTGAAGATGGCGGAGGTGTTGGTGTAGATTGCGGTGATGATGATGGCCCCTGGTGGCACGCCGGTGCCACCGGAAGCGAGGGGGAGAGAGCCCCCCTCCTTCTTCTTCTTCCTTGAACTCCTCCCTAGATGGGAGAAGGGTTTCCCCTCTAGTCCATGGCCTCCATGGCATGGGAGTGGCGAGAGCCCCTCCGAGATTGGATCTGTCTCTCTGTCTCTCTCTGTTTCTACGTTCTCAGATTCTTCCCTTTCACCGTTTCTTATATTCCCGGAGATCCGTAACTCCGATTGGGCTGAAATTTTGACATGATCTCTATCTGGAAATTAGCTTTATTGCGCCGAAAGAAGGACATCAACCGCCTTACGGGGTGGCCACGAGGGTCATGGGCGCGCCTGACACCCTGGGGCGCGCCCCCCTACCTCATGGGCCCCTCGAGCATCGTCTCGCGTGGATTCTTCTTCCCAAAAATCATATATATTCCAAAAAAATCTCCGTCAGTTTTTATTCCGTTTGGACTCCGTTTGATATGGATATTCTATGAAACAAAAAACATGCAACAAACAGGAACTGGCACTGGGCACTGGATCAATATGTTAGTCCCAAAAATAGTATAAAAAGTTATCAAAAGTATATGAAAGTTGAATAATATTGGCATGGAACAATCAAAAATTATAGATACGACGGAGACGTATCAGCCAGCCGTGGCCATAGATCAACTTAGTCCAAAAGCCTAAGCTTGGGGGAGTACGTATTTCTCACCGACATTACATTTATGTTCACACACACTCATTGCTAGATGTCGGTGCTCACACTTTTTCACTGTAATATCCATGCTAGTTTATTTTATTTTTCCTGCTTTCTTCTTGTGTGTTTGTTAAGCCTTAAGAAAAAACAAAAAATTAGTAGTAGTTTATTTTTCTGCCGTAGTAGTAATAATTAAAAAGAAAACCCAAAAAAAAATTCCCGTTCTTCTTTTGCTTGTTCGGAGCTTTCCCGTGTAAATAGTTTTCTTTCTTTTCTTTTCTTTGGCGGTCAGTAGGAGAAGACCATAATTAAAGTGTTGAAGTGGCTCTCATATGCATTATTGTTGATTTAACCAAGAGCCCATATTGCCTTGTCTTCTCCTGTTTATTGAATGCTCGCAGATTCCAGCTTAGTTCAATGCACGTGCACTATTATTATTATTCACACCGTTCGGTCGTGCAAGTGAAAGGAAATTATGATGATATATGATGGACTGACTGAGATGAGAAAAGCTGGTATGAACTCGACCTCTTTTGTTTTTGTAAATATGATGAGTCCCTCGTTCTTGATTCAGCTTATCATGAATAAACATGTTTGGAATGACAATTAGAGATCGTAGTTGCTTGTGCCATGCTTGATTAGCTATGAGTTATAATGGTTTACCTTGTGTGCCAACATGTTATTGAGATGATTATGATGTGGTATGATGGGGTGGTATCCTCCTTGGAATGATTTAAGTGACTTGACTTGGCACATGTTCACGCATGTAGTTGAAACAAATCAACATAGCCTTCGCGATATTTATGTTCATGGTGGATTATATCCTACTCATGCTTGCATCCAATGTTTATTAATTTTAATGCATGTACATGGCTGTTGTTGCTCTCTAGTTGGTTGCTTCCCAGTCTTTTGCTAGCCTTCACTTGTACTAAGTGGGAATACTGCTTGTGCATCCAATCCCTTAAACCCCAAAGTTATTCCAGATGAGTCCACTATACCTTCCTATATGCGGTATCTACCTGCCGTTCCAAGTAAATTTGTATGTGCCAAACTCTAAACCTTCAAATAAACATTATGTTTTGTATGCTCGAATAGCTCATGTATCAACCAAGGCTGTCCTTATCTTCCGTGTTAGGCGGGTTATTCTCAAGAGGAGTGGACTCCGCTCCTCACTCACGAGAAAATGGCTGGTCACCGAGATGCCCAGTCCCATGCTTTATGCAAACTAAATCAAAATTAATTGCAAACAAAACTCCCCCTTGGGACCTGATGTATGTTGGAGGCACTCATTGTTTCGAGCAAGCCATGGATTGATGCTTGTTGGTGGAGGGGGAGTATAAACTTTACCATTCTGTTTGGGAACCGCCTATAATGTGTGTAGCATGGAAGATATCGCCATCTCTTAGTTGTTACGTTGACAATGAAAGTATACCGCTCAAAATACAATTTATCTCTATTTCAAAATCGAGCTCTGGCACCTCTGCAAATCCCTGCTTCCCTCTGCGAAGGGCCTATCCATTTACTTTTATGTTGAGTCATCACCCTTTTATTAAAAAGCACTAGCTGGAGAGCACAGCTGTCATTTGCATTCATCACTGTTAATTTATATTGGGTATGACTATGATTGGATCTCCTTTACCATGAATTACAATGTATAGTCAGTCCTTGATCTTTAAAGGTGCTCTGCATTTATGTTTTGCGGTCTCAGAAAGGGCTAGCGAGATACCATCTTATTATATCATATTATGATTGTTTTGAGAAAGTGTTGTCATCCGAGATTTATTATTATGACTTGCTAGTTGATTATGCTATTGATATGACTAATTGTGAGATCTGAGAATTATTGCAAATGTGGTTAGTTATGATCTATGCTGAAAACTTGAATGCTGGCTTGACATAGTTACAACAACAAGAGTAAACAGAGTTTGTAAAAGTTTTTCTTTCTTTCAGTTTGTCAACTGAATTGCTTGAGGACAAGCAAGGGTTTAAGCTTGGGGGAGTTGATACGTCTCCATCGTATCTACTTTTCCAAACACTTTTGCCATTGTTTTGGACTCTAACTTGTATGATTTGAATGGAACTAACCCGGACTAACACTGTTTTCAGCAGAATTGCCATGGTGTTGTTTTATGTGCAGAAAACAAATATTCTCGGAATGACCTGAAACTCCATGGAACATCTTAGAAAAAACAATAAAATATCCTCGCCAAAGATGAAGACCAGGGGGCCCACACCCTTCTCACGGGGGTGGGCCCCCCCCTAGGGAGCCCCCCCTACCTCGTGGGCCCCCTGGATGCCCTCCGACGCCAACTTCAACTCTATATATTTGCTTTCGGAGAGAAAAATCAGAGAGAAGAAATCATCACGTTTTACGATACGGAGCCGCCGCCAAGCCGTACAACCTCTCGGGAGGGCTGATCTGGAGTCCGTTCGGGGCTCCGGAGAGGGGTATTCGTTGCTGTCGTCATCATCAACCATCCTCCATCACCAATTTCATGATGATCACCGCCGTGCGTGTGTAATTGCATCGTAGGCTTGCTGGACGGTGATGGGTTGGATGAGATTTATCATGTAATCGAGTTAGTTTTGTTAGGGTTTGATTCCTAGTATCCATTATGTTCTGAGATTGATGTTGCCATGACTTTGCTATGCTTAATGCTTGTCACTAGGGCCCGAGTGCCATGATTTCAGATCTGAACCTATTATGTTTTCATGAATATATGTGAGTTCTTGATCCGATCTTGCAAGTCTATAGTCACCTACTATGTGTTATGATCCGGCAACCCCGAAGTGACAATAATCGGGACCACTCCCGGTGATGACCTTAGTTTGAGGAGTTCATGTATTCACTATGTGCTAATGCTTTGTTCCGGTTCTCTATTAAAAGGAGGCCTTAATATCCCTTAGTTTCCAATAGGACCCCGCTGCCACCGGAGGGTAGGACAAAAGATGTCATGCAAGTTCTTTTCCATAAGCACATATGACTATATTCGGAATACATGCCTACATTACATTGACGAATTGGAGCTAGTTCTGTGTCACCCTATGTTATGACTGTTACATGATGAACCGCATCCGGCATAACTATCCATCACTGATCCGGTGCCTACGAGTTTCCCATATACTGGTTCTCGCTTATTTACTTTCCCGCTGCTATTATTACAATCACTACAAAATACCAAAAACATTACTTTTGTTGTCTTTACTTTTGTTGCCGCTTCCACCACTATCATATTACTTTGCTACTAAACACTCTGCTGCAGATACTAAGTTTCCAGTTGTGGTTGAATTGACAACTCAGCTGCTAATACTTGAGAATATTCTTTGGCTCCCCTTGTGTCGAATCAATAAATTTGGGTTGAATACTCTACCCTCGTAAGCTGTTGCGATCCCCTATACTTGTGGGTTATCACATGACTGTGTATTTTCTTCCATAGGCGGATCAAAGCACGAGAACTCTCACTTCTCTGGTGTACGGATGCAGCGTCGCGCGCATACTTGACAGGAGATACTCTCAAATACTACAACAACAAACAACGGCGAATCAAAATGCTCAGGAGCTCGCCTCGCGGTTGCCTCTCTGTTGCTGTGCCCCGTTTGAACTGCCCCGTCTCCGGCCGGGCCTCGTATGGTTTCCCCCGTTGTCAGACCGCCGTCGTCGCTCACAAACCGCCGCTTTCATCGCGGCCTCCCTCGATGGCCTGCTAGCTCTGCTGCTGAAGCTGGGGAGCCGCCACCTCCGTGGCATTGAATATCTGTTGCTCCGAGCTGCCTGCTGTTTCTGCCTCGGCTTCTCTGCAAGCCAGCGCTTTGACTGTCTTCTCTAAAATACAATGCGTGTGCGTACTCCGTTGACCCAGTCACCGCTGCTGTCGTGCTACCTCTGCCTCAGCCCGTTTCTACTGTGTGTCGCTGCTACGCCAAGTCGCTACTCCTACCTTGGGCATCGCCTGTACTATGTTGTATTAACCTATTGATTTTTGTGCGGTATGGAAGGGTCGCCGAAGATCAGGTCCTAAGGTTGCAAGTGAAGGTTCACATCGTCAAGACATATGCTTGTGCTACTACTTTCCACGTTGTCACGAAAGCATTGTTTATTTGTAATGATTGCCTTAAGGCTAGAGGAGAAGATTCCTCTTGGCGATCTGGTGCAAATCAACCAAAGATGAGCATACAATGTTAAAAGTAATGGTGGAGAGTTAAGGATGGAACTACCTTGATGGATTAAGCAGGACTTTCAAGTACTGCTCCTGGTGGTCGATGTCAAGAGACAATGCTAGATGGTATACAATAAATTCATTGGATACCAGAGTCTGTGAGAATAGGGGACAAGACCCATTTAAAACTAGATGGATTACAACATTAGCAGATTATCCAAGGACGGTATATACGGATCATCGTTCATCCGAATATATCAGGTGATTCTCTCTAAACTTATTTTACTAGCACATATTGTTTCTATCAAAGAACAAATTACTTTGATTTGTATTTTTATATACAGGACCATTATTCATTACAAATGTGGTTTATACCACCGGTATGGAGCAAGGGCTGATAATATTCCGCCTGGCGATAGTCCGGGACATATTATGTGATGAGTGGACGTACACAAGCTGCCGCCCTTGCGGTCCAGCCCACATCGACTTGCTGGGATCGTGTTTGCTCGATGTTCAACGGAAGTGCTTACGCTGCCACCCTAGCGGTCTAGTCTACATCAACACACCGGGTCGCACCTGTCTACATGAGTTGTTTCTTGAATATGAGCAAGTCACTGCTTGGGTAGCCCGGATTTTCTTCCAACAAATTGGAGGCAAATTATCATCAGGCGTTGTCTGCGCTGGATGGTTCAATGGACATGCGCACAAATCGCTGCCACTACAGTTTGGTTAACTTCAAACATCCAGTTGGAAGGAACCGTTGGCCGAGTTGCTGACACGGCTCATACGGGATCATTTATAACCCGTCGCAGTCACCTCAATCTTATGTGGATTTACATCGCGTTATTAACACCAATGATATATACCTTTTGCTATGGTCAAGTACGGAGAATCTCAAGACAATTCCTTAAGTCATCTTAAGACTTGGGGGCTACGATGATATGACTCAACAAGTCTTGCCAGTCTCAGCAAATTCAAGTGCCCCAGGATGTTTAAGGAAAGATAACTCCGTCCCGGAGGCTACTGTTATATTGATGAAAATTTAAAGGCCGTCAGAAATATTCCGGCTCACAATGACGCTTCCGGTTTATAATCCGGTTTAAGGGAAATCCCGTCTCCCACATAGCGTTGAAACCCTTAATATCTAGTTCAAATCCGGTTTAAGAGGAAATTATCTCTTGCAAAGCTCTAACACTCTCAATATCCGGTTCAAAATCCCGGTTCAAAAAGAATTTATCTCTTGCAAAAAGTTAAAAGTTGCCAAAGAGAACTTGCTGCCATGATGCGTGGTTCAAACATGGGCATCCTGCCTTTATTGGTTTATCATATTATTGATCATTTGGGGGCTTGGTCGTATTCGAACCATAGCTACACCTCTTGATCCGGCTATCAAGCTAATATTATCATAAGAGCACAGCTCTGGTTACTTCGGTAATCCGGCTATCAAGCCAATATTATCATAAGGGGCCCAAGAGAGTCTGCTGCACAGCACAACTCAAACATGGGTATCCCTTGAGCACAACTCACCATATCACTTGGGGGCTATGTTCGAACCATAGTCACACCTCTTGATAGGCTTAAGGCCACCAGGGAAATCACTTGGGGGCTTTGGTCGTATCCGAACCATGGCTTATACCCTCTTGATAAGCATAAGGGCGCCAGGAAAATCACTTGGGGGCTTGGTCGTATCCGAACCATAGCTACACCTCTTGATAGGCATAAGGCCACCAAGGAAATCACTTGGGGGCTATGGGTTCGAACCATAGTTACACCTCTTGATAGGCATAAGGGCACCAGGGAAATCGCTTGGGGGCTTGGTTGTATTCGAACCATAGCTACACCTCTTGCTCGACGCAATGCCACAATTATGACTACATGGGGGCTCTGGTCGTATCCGAACCATAGCTTAAACCCTCTTGATCATACATATACATCATCATATATTGCATCATACGTTGCATCATCATTACATCATCATAGCATGTATCATATGTGGATGGATATACCGGTTTATATGGTAGGAATCAGTTTTCAAACCAGGTTATATTATTCAAAATCTTTAATAGCCAACACGGCTGGATTTTATTATGGTTATCAATAACTAGTATTATGATTAAGGTTTTCAAAGTCGCGTTGGCGCAATGGCTATCATATTATTAATGGATATGATTTATTCTACAATTGAAGGAATAGTCCTGAGCCGCTGCAGGCTTACGACCCGGCACTTGGGGGCTACATTATTCAAGTTGGGATTACATCAAATACACAAGTCTCATGTCGCTGCAAGCATGCACCATGACACTTGGGGGCTAATGCAAAGCCATTGTTTGCTCACTTATTGAAGACCCGACTCATCATATTGTAATGAGCCGGCCCTCGGGGGCTACCAATTGCTCCTGTCAACAATTCAAGGTACACAAATTTTCATCTATTATTGAAGGATCCACTACTTAGTTGGTAAAACACAAAGCTCTCAACCTTGTGGACATGGGTTCAAGCCCCATGATGGGGGTTACATCACATAATGTTATTCTCCATGAAGCATATATAAAGTCCCAGCTCAATATTATCTTACTGAGCCGGCCCTTGGGGGCTACACGTTGATGTTCAAGTCTACATGATCATATCTATAAAGTCCCTGCTCCTTATTGCATAATGACCCGGCCCTTGGGGGCTACACTGGTTGAAGTTTTTATGCGCATCAGGAAATTACAAGTCCCAGGTTGCTGCAAGCATGACAACCCGGCACTTGGGGGCTACATATATGGAACACTCAGTTTATGACTAATGACTAGGATGAACAAATCGGATTTCTTCAAGATTGTGATATTTATATTGAAGCAAGTCTTAGGTTGTTGCTATGCTACCTTCTTAAGACTTGGGGGCTACAAGTGATAGGCATATAAGAGGTATATTTTCAAGCTTGATGTTAACTACAATTATGACCCGGTGCCATCAATATTTGTAAACCGGCAATGATAAACCGGCTAAGTTCTATATTCTTAAACCGGCTAAGTTCTACATTCTTAAACTGGCTGAAGATCGGATGAATATTTCAAAGATCAATATTTTTGTTAAGCATTGGGAGCTGAGTCAAAGGAGTTATTCTTCACAATATTTCTCTGTGACAAACCAATATCAGCAAATTGATTATGAAGCTGGCCTATTGACCTGGATTTTATGGAAGAAGGAAGTAACAAGGACTTAAGGATGATCAGGATCAGTTTAACATGGATAAATCCAAATTAAACTAGGGGCTAATCTCGGGGATATACCCCGCGGTATGTCCGGCCGGAGTTATAACCTGGCTGGGACTTGGTAAACCGGCAGGTGTTACGGCAGGTGGTAAACCGGCAGGTGTTAAGGCAGGTGGTAAACTGGTTGGTGTTAAGTCAGACGGTAAACCGACAGATTGTTAAACCGGCTGACAGTTAAGACAGACATGTAAAACAAGCAGTTAACCCAGACAGTAAACCGGCAGGTTGTTAAACCGGCTGACAGTTAAGTCAGATGATAACTCAGTAGACAATCATAAACCGGCAGACCATCTTAAACCGGCACCAGTTATAACCCGGCAGACAGTGATAACTGGGTTGCCAGGAGTTATGAAGCCCGAGACGTTATGAAGCCCATGATGTTAAGAAGCCCATGAAGAGAAGTCATAATAGTTAAGTCTTAAGTCCGAGTTGGACTCTACATGTAACCCGCCCCTTCAACTTATATAAGGAGGGGCAGGGCTCCCCAAAGAGGGACAAGTAAGAAGAAACAATCTTAAGGGTTAGGGTTAACTGGGAGAGCTGGTTTACGGCGACTTCTTCATGATCATAATGAGACATAGCCTCAAACAGCACGTAGGGTTGTTATCGGATGATGTTTCCCGGGGCCCGAAGCTGTCTAAACCCTTGTCTTGCGTTGCGTCTCTCGATTCCGCTCAACCCCTCTCAAGCTACCACATAGATGTGTTGACCTCACGACTAAGCCCTCACACTAGGACATCTTCCGTGACAATTCTACGACAATCACCAAAACATACATCAAGTGGATCACATGATATCCCATTGTCATCACAGATAAGCACGTGCAAGACATACATCAAGTGTTCTCAAATCCTTAAAGACTCAATCCGATAAGATAACTTCAAAGGGAAAACTCAATTCATCATAAGAGAGCAGAGGGGGAGAAACATCATAAGATCCAAATATAATAGCAAAGCTCACGATACATCAAGATCGTACCACCTCAAGAACACGAGAGAGAGAGAGAGAGATCAAACACATAGCTACTGGTACATACCCTTAGCCCCGAGGGTGGACTACTCCCTCCTTGTCATGGAGAGCGCCGGGATGATGAAGATGGCCACCGTAGAGGGATTCCCCCCTCCGGTAGGGTGCCGAAACGGGTCTAGATTGGTTTTCGGTGGCTACGGAGGCTTCTGGCAGCGGAACTCCCGATCTATTCTGCTCTCCAATGTTTTTAGGGTATATTGATATATATATATAGGTGAAAGAGGGAGCCACGAGGGGCCCACAAGGGTGGGGGGTGCCCAGGGGGACAGGCGCGCCTTCCTGCCTCGTGGCCACCTCGAAGCTTCCCTGACGTAAACTCCAAGTCTCCTGGATTGCTTCCGTTGCAAAAATAACTCTCCCGAAGGATTCATTCCATTTGGACTCCGTTTGATATTCCTTTTCTTCAAAACACTGAAATAGGCAAGAAAACAACAATTTGGGCTGGGCCTCCGGTTAATAGGTTAGTCCCAAAAATAATATAAAAGTGTATAACAAAGCCCATAAACATCCAAAACAGATAATATAATAGCATGGAACAATCAAAAATTATAGATACGTTGGAGACGTATCAGCATCCCCAAGCTTAATTCCTGCTCGTCCTCGAGTAGGTAAATGATAAAAACATAATTTTTGATGTGGAATGCTACCTAACATATTTATCAATGTAATCTCTTTATTGTGGCAAGAATATTCAGATCCATAAGATTCAAGACAAAAGTTTAATATTGACATAAAAATAATAATACTTCAAGCATACTAACAAAGTAATCATGTCTTCTCAAAATAACATGGCCAAAGAAAGCTATCCCTACAAAATCATATAGTCTGGCTACGCTCTATCTTCATCACACAATATATTTAAATCATGCACAACCCTGATGACAAGCCAAGCAATTGTTTCATACTTTTGATGTTCTCAAACTTTTTCAATCTTCATGCAATACATGAGCGCGAGCTATGGATATAGCACTATGGTGGAATAGAATGGTGGTTGTGGAGAAGACAAAAAAGGAGAAGATAGTCTCACATCAACTAGGCGTATCAACGGGCTATGGAGATGCCCATCAATAGATATCAATGTGAGTGAGTAGGGATTGCCATGCAACGGATGCCCTAGAGCTATAAGTGTATGAAAGCTCAACAAAAGAAACTAAGTGGGTGTGCATCCAACTTGCTTGCTCATGAAGACGTAGGGCATTTTGAGGAAGCCCATCATTGGAATATACAAACCAAGTTCTATAATGAAAGATTTCCACCAGTAGATGAAAGTGACAACATAGGAGACTCTCTATCATGAAGATCATGGTGCTACTTTGAAGCACAAGTGTGGTAAAAGG
Organism: Triticum urartu; assembly: GCF_003073215.2. Taxonomy (NCBI): domain Eukaryota; kingdom Viridiplantae; phylum Streptophyta; class Magnoliopsida; order Poales; family Poaceae; genus Triticum; species Triticum urartu. The sequence goes on from NC_053024.1 coordinate 543,188,978, forward strand.
ATAGTAGCATTGCCCCTTCTCTCTTTTTTCTCTCATTTGTTTTTGTTTTTTTGGGGCCTTCTCTTTTTTTGGCCTCTTTTTTCTCTTCTTTATTTTTTATTTTTTTTGCCCGGAGTCTCACCCCGACTTGTGGGGGAATCATAGTCTCCATCATCCTTTCCTCACCGGGACAATGCTCTAATAATGATGATCATCACACTTTTATTTACTTACAACTCAAGAATTAGAACTCGATACTTAGAACAAAATATGACTATAAGAATGCCTCTGGCGGTGTACCGGGATGCAATGAATCAAGAGTGACATGTACGAAAGAATTATGAACGGTGGCTTTGCCACAAATATGATGTCAACTACATGACCATGCAAAGCAATATGATAATGATGAAGCGTGTCATAATAACAAAACGGTGGAAAGTTGCATGGCAATATATCTCGGAATGGCTATGGAAAAGCCATAATAGGTAGGTATGGTGGCTGCTTTGAGGAAGGTAAATGGTGGGTTTGTGGTACCGGCGAAAGTTGCGCGGTACTAGAGAGGCTAGCAATGGTGGAAGGGTGAGAGTGCATATAATCCATGGACTCAGCATTAGTCATAAAGAACTCACATACTTATTGCAAAAATCTATTAGTTATCGAAACAAAGTACTACGCGCATGCTCCTAGGGGAATAGATTGGTAGGAAAAGACCATCGCTCATCCCCGACCGCCACTCATAAGGAAGACAATCAATAAATAAATCATGCTCCGACTTCATCACATAACAGTTCACCATATGTGCATGCTACGGGAATCACAAACTTTAACACAAGTATTCCTCAAATTCACAACTACTCAACTAGCATGACTCTAATATCACCATCTCCATATCTCAAAACAATTATCAAGTATCAAACTTCTCATAGTATTCGATGCACTTATGTGAAAGTTTTTATTATTGCCATGTTGTTCTAAAGGACTATCAAAATAATATAAGTGAAGCATGAGAGATCAATTATTTCTATAAAATAGAACCACCGCCGTGCTCTAAAAAGATATAAGTGAAGCACTAGAGCAAATGATAAACTACTCCAACAGATATAAGTGAAGATCAATGAGTAGTCGAATAATTATGCAACTATGTGAAGACTCTCTAACTTTTAAGAATTTCAGACCTTGGTATTTTATTCAAACATAAGGTAACGCCAGGGTTTTCCCAGTCACGACGTTGTAAAACGACGGCCAGTGAATTGTAATACGACTCACTATAGGGCGAATTCGAGCTCGGTACCCGGGGATCCTCTAGAGTCGACCTGCAGGCATGCAAGCTTAGGCTCTTGGTTGTCCTTGAATATTACCTTGGGGTGCCTTGGGCATCCCCAATCTTAGGCTCTTCCCACTCCTTATTCCATAGTCCATCGAATCTTTACCCAAAACTTGAAAACTTCACAAAACAAACTTAACAGAAAACTCATAAGCTCCGTTAGTATAAGAAAATAAATCACCACTTAGGTACTGTTTTGAACTCATTGTAAATTCATATTGGTGTAATATCTACTGTATTCCAACTCATATATGGTTCATACCCTCCGATACTGCTCATAGATTCGTCAAAATAAGCAAACAACACATAGAAAACAGAATCTGTCAGAAACAGAACAGTCTGTAGTAATCTGGATCAAACGTATACTTCTGGAACCCAAAAATTATCAAATAAATTTCTGGACGTGAGGAATTTATCTATTAATCATCTTCAAAAATAATTAACTAAATATCACTCTCCATTAAAAAATGGAAGCAATCTTGTGAGCGCTAAAGTTTCTGTTTTTTACAGCAAGATCGCAAAGACTTTCCCCAAGTCTTCCCAAAGGTTCTACTTGGCACAAACACTAATTAAAATCATAAAACCACATCTAAAGATAGGCTAGATGAATTATTTATTACTAAGCAGTAGCAAAAAGCAAAGAACAAAAATAAAATTGGGTTGCCTCCCAACAAGCGCTATAGTTTAACGCCCCTAGCTAGGCATGACGATTTCAATGATACTCACATAAAAGATAAGAATTGAAACATAAAGAGAGCATCATGTAGAATATGACTAGCACATTTAAGCCTAACGCACTTCATATGCATAGGGATTTTTTGACCAAACAACTTGTGGGAACAAGAATCAACTTGCATAGGAAGGTAAAACAACGATAACTTCAAAACTTTAAGCACATAGAGAGGAAACTTGATATTATTGCAATTCCTACAAGCATATATTCCTCCCTCATAATAAATTTCAGTAGCATCATGAATGAATTCAACAATATAACTATCACATAAAGCACTCTTTTCATGATGCACAAGCATAGAAATTTTATTACTCTCCACATAAGCAAAATTCTTCTCATTCGGAATAGTGGGAGTATCATAAGAAACTCGAATACTATAAATTGTTTCCATATTAAAAGAGTAATGTTCAGAAAAAGGGTAATCATAATCATGAAAAGTTTTATAAATATAATCATCACTACTTTTTATAGCATAAGTATCATCACAATAATCATCATAATTAGCAACTTTGTTCTCATCATAATCAATTGAAACCTCTTCCAAGATAGTGGAATCATTACTAAATAAAGTCATGACCTCTCCAAATCCACTTTCATAATTATCACAATAAGATTCAACATCCACCAAAATAGTGGGATCATTACTTCCTAAAGTTGACACTATTCCAAACCACTTTCATCAATATAATCATCATAAGTAGGAGGCATGCTATCATCATTATAAATTTTCATATCAAAACTTGGGAGACTAAAAATATCATCCTCATTAAACATAGCGTCCCCAAGCTTGGGACAAACATTAATTGCAGCAAATATATTCTCAAAAACATCATCTTCATCAAACATATCATCCCCAAGCTTGGGCCTTTTCATATCATAAGCATAATCACTCTCATCGTTAATAGTATGGATAGCACCAATAGTATAGCAATTATCATCATCACACTGAGTAATAGGAGCAACATCATTTGGGGGAGATACCTTTCTACCTTTGCTTCTCCGTCTTTTCTTTTTCTTCTTCACATCATGTGTGGGTTCAATCCTCTTTTTGGAGCTCCTTATTAATGAGATTGGTTGAATAGAAGGCTCCTCCTCGTTACCTGATTCATCATAAGAAATAATAGGAGAATATTGGGAAGTCTCTTCCCTTTTGTTAGTATTCTCTTCATCTTCTATTTGTTTTCTTTTCTTTATGTAATTGGCAATATAAGGATTTTCAATGCAATTCACCGCACAATACATATAAATTTCCTCTAGATCAAAATCAAGAACTTTATCAAGGACATTTTCTGGAAGATCCTTAGCTATACGTTTCATTTCTTCATAACCCAAAAGCAAACTAAGTTCATTATGATGTGCAAGCGAAATAAAGTCATCACAAATCTTGGACATGATACAATCATGAAACAATTTGCATTGGTTATTGAAATGATCACGTTCATTGCAAAGTTCACAAGTAGGCTAAGAATGTTTAAATTTTCAGCACAAACATCTAGCCTTTCTTGCAACCATTTAGTTTCCAAATACTTATGCCTCTTGCAAAATCTATTTTCCCTAATTGGTGTGTACTTGCAAGCTCTATGCACTCCATAGAAATCGACATGCTTATAAGAGACATTTCCATCATGACTAGTGCAGTCATCATTAGTACTATGGATATTCAAAGAGTTCATACTAACAACATTGCAATCATGCTCATCATTCAAAGATCTAGTGCCAAACATTTTATAGATTTCTTCTCCTAGCACTTGAGCACAATTTTCCTTTCCATCATTCTCACGAAAGATGTTAAAAAGATGAAGCGTATGAGACAAACTCAATTCCATTTTTTGTAGTTTTATTTTATAGACTAAGCTAGTGATAAAACAAGAAACTAAAAGATTCGATTGCAAGATATAAAGATATACCTTCAAGCACTCACCTCCCCAGCAACGGCGCCAGAAAAGAGCTTGATGTCTACTACACAACCTTCTTCTTGTAGACGTTGTTGGGCCTCCAAGTGCAGAGGTTTGTAGGACAGTAGAAAATTTCCCTCAAGTGGATGACCTAAGATTTATCAATCCGTGGGAGGCGTAGGATGAAGATGGTCTCTCTCAAACAACCCTGCAACCAAATAACAAAGAGTCTCTTGTATCCCCAACACACCCAATACAATGGTAAATTGTATAGGTGCACTAGTTCGGCGAAGAGATGGTGATACAAGTGCAATATGGATGGTAGATAAAGGTTTTTGTAATCTGAAAATATAAAAACAGCAAGGTAACTAATGATAAAAGTGAGCACAAACGGTATTGCAATGCTAGGAAACAAGGCCTAGGGTTCATACTTTCACTAGTGCAAGTTCTCTCAACAATAATAACATAATTGGATCATATAACTATCCCTCAACATGCAACAATGAGTCACTCCAAAGTCACTAATAGCGGAGAACAAACGAAGAGATTATTGTACGGTATGAAACCACCTCAAAGTTATCCTTTCTGATCGATCTATTCAAGAGTCTGTAGTAAAATAACATGAAGCTATTCTTTCCGTTTCAATCCATCATAGAGTTCGTACTAGAATAACACCTTAAGACACAAATCTTGAAGTGCATCTAGTGCCACCCCTAGTTGGTTTTGGAGTATTGACGACAAACCTAGTTGAGGGACTAATGTGTTCGTGAGAATTGCAGGATAACACAGGTAGAAGTCCCTCATTGATTCAGTTTCACTACCAGAGATGACCCCTAAAAATGTATGAAGACATTGAAGCCAAAGGTGGTATATGAAGATATTCACATTGAAGACTATGACAAAAGAAGACACGTTATGAAGCCTATGGAGCTCGAAGACTTAGATCTTTCGTAGTTCTTTTTCCTTTGTGTTGAGTCATAGGAACCACCATACTGTTAAGTGGGGTCTAGGAGAACCAGTCAGAATGACTGAAGTGATGCCTAAACCAAAAACCTATGTCTTCGAGTGAAGACAATGAGAGAGAATCTTGTCCAGAGCCGGACAAGTCAGCTTTGCTTGTAGCCCAAGTAAAGTTGCCATGAGAGTTTGAAATCTGACTGTTGCGACACGTGTCAGTTCCTTAGTGACCCAGGGTCATTTCGGACAAATCAGGTCGGGTTGCCAAGTGGCTATAAATAGCCCACCCCCTACAACCATAAACGGGGCTGCTCAGATTTCAGTGCACGGCTTTTGTCGTTTGAGAGCAACCCACCTCGAAGCCTTTGAGAGAAAATTCCTATTGAGGAGAAAAGCCCTAACCACCTAGAGCCAGAGAACATTGGGCATCACTTAAGTCTTCTTGTCTGTGTGATCTGAAGACTTATTACACCTGAGGACTGTGAATCCTCCAGACGGTTAGGCGTCGCGTTCAGAGCATCCAAGAGACATTGTGGATTGCCAGTGAATGAAGTCTGTGAAGGTTTGGGAGTCTACCTTGAAGACTTACCAGAGTGATTGGGCGAGGACTATGTGACCTTAGCTCAAGGAGAATACAGTGAGGACTTGGTGTCCTGAGCTGCGTGTTCAGGACTGGGTGTCCGGGACTGTGTGTCCTAAGATTTAAATACCTAGCCGCTCCAACCAGACGTACAGTTGTCACAGCAACTGGAACTGGTCCAACACATCATTGTCTTCAACGAGTCACTGGTTACATCTTCACTTCCTTTTCTTACTGTTACTCATTGTGAAGTCATTGCATGCTTGCTCTATCTTTTGTCTTCACAACGTGAATGTATGATCCGTTTGGCTTCATAACTTCTTCCTACCTGATCCTTATTACACTGCAGCTGTTTGTCTTTGTGCTTTCACTCTATTGAATACTTGAACATGGCTTGCCTAGTGTAATCTAACTTCCGCTGCATAGTAATAGGCAAAGTCTTCACTGTTTGTCTTCATAACTCCCACGTTTTGAAGACTTTCATAAAAATCGCCTATTCACCCCCCCTCTAGTCGATATAACGCACTTTCAATTGGTATCAGAGCAAGGTGCTCCCTTGTTTTGTGTAATTCGGTTTAACCACCTGGAGTTTTAGCTATGTCGACTGCAGGGATAATCAAAGTCTCTGCTGCGTGCCCCGTCTTCGATGGAACTGAATATCCCTACTGGAAGAATAAGATGCGCATGCATCTTGAAGCCATTGACGTCGACCTATGGTATGTCGTCAAGAACGGCGTTCCCAAGGCTGGAGAAGGTGTCACTGCTGCTGATGTCAAGAAGTTCACTCAACTGGACTCTACTACCAAAAATATCATCTGTGGTCATCTGACAAAAGGACAGTATGGCCGTGTGAGTGCCTTGAAGACATCCAAACTGGTCTGGGACTGGCTCTCCAAGGTCAATGAAGGCGTATCAACCCAGAGAGATCAAAGAATCAGTGTTCTTCGCAACCTCTTCAACCGCTTCAAGCGGAATGACAATGAGAATGTCCAGCACACATTTGACCAGCTCACTGACATCACAAATGAGCTTCAAGCCCTCGGCGCCACTGAGATCACCAAACATGAAGTCGTCAAGACGCTGCTGAGATCACTTGATAGTTCGTTTGACATCCTAGCCCTGATGATTCAAGAACGTCCTGATTATAAGACACTCGATCCGTCTGACATACTTGAGAGGCTCAACACACATGAGTTTCAGCTTTCTGAGAAAAGAGATATCTACAGTCCAAACTATGGGCGAACTCGTGCCTTGAAGGCAAAAGCTGTTTCCTCATCTGAAGAAGAATCTGACAGCAGTTCTGATGATCCTGAAGACATTGGAAGGGAACTTGCAATGCTAGTGAAGAAGTTCCAAAAATTCACCAAGAAGAAAGGCTTCAGAAAGTCTTCACGATCAAGCTCAAGGAATGATGAAGCTTCTGCTCATGACTACAAGAAGAAAACATGTCACAAGTGCAAGAAAACTGGACACTTCATCTCTGAGTGTCCACAGTGGGACAATGAGAACAGAAGGAAGAAGAAGAGCAAGGAATATGATTCTGACGACAAGAATAAGAAGAAATACTCAAAGTCTTCTTCCAAGTCTTCCTCAAAGTCTTCATCACACAAGAAGAGCTCATCTGGCAAGGCACTTGCATTTGTTGGCAAGGAAATGGATTCAGAGGAGGAGTCCACTTCTGAGGAGGCAGAGGTGGAGCCTGAGGAGGAGTCTGATTCTGGCATTGCGAGTCTGGCTACAGCATACGTCGCCAAGTCCATCTTCAACACTGAAGACAATGACTTCATCACCGACACCGATGCAAATGACAAGAACGACTCCACTCCTACCTACTGCTTCATGGCACGCGGTGCCAAGGTAAACACACGCACTACTCGCTATCAAACATCTAGTGACGATGACTCTGACTGTGATTCAAAACCCAGCTACAAAACACTTGCTAAAATTGCAACTGAACAACAGAAAGCTATGGAACATATTCAAAAACTGTTAGACAGAAGCGATGATCTGTTGGGTGCTGAAATGACTCAATCTGAATCCTTAATTGAAGACATAAAAAATCTTCACGTTAAGTATCAGGAACTTGAAGATCGTATTGATACTCTCTCAACAACTCATGAAAAGCTTTCCCATGATTATCTTCAAAGGAAGCAAGAACTTGAGAAGTTGAGAGCGGCTCATGAAGATCTTCAAAAGGAAAACGAGTCACTTCGCGCCAAATAGATCAGTTCCGCTCAGGAAGGATTTGAATCACCATGTCTTAAATGCATTGAGCGTGATAATGCTACTTCTGTTGCTGAATGTTCCACTGCTACTGCTGTTGCAATATCTTCAACTGTTGATGTGGAAACTAACCCCTCTGCTGAGGATACCACTGCTATTGCTGATGAGAATGCTAGGTTGAAGACATTGCTTGAAACAGGGATGTACAAAATTCTTAAAGGACATCAGACATTATGCGATGTCCTCAAGAAGCAGATTCTGAACCGAAACCCTAGGAAAGAGGGTGTTGGGTTCGTAAGGAAAATAAATGCAAATGGCTCTTACTGGAAACCTGAGCAGTACCCCAAAACCACATGGGTTGCTGCAAAGGAACTTTCAGCAGATCCATCCAATTTATCTGGCTTCACTTGTGCTAACCTCATTATCATTGATGAATCCTTTGATGCAAACTATAAACTGTTTAAGAATCAGAATGGTGAAGTGTTTGCCAGGTACATTGGTACTAACTGCAGGAATGGACCGCCTATGAAGAAGATCTGGGTTCCGAAAAGGTGTCTGTAAAATCTTCCTGTGAATGTCTTCATGACACCTCACTTGAAGAAGACAAACCCCAGACCAAAGGCTTCATACGGTCCAAAGGCTTCATACAAACAGAGGACTCACCTGAGTCACACTAACGCAAATGTTTTGCAGGGAAACCATACTCAGGCATATGAATATGAGAGCGGTTCATCAAACCGTCATCTTCATATGACCAAAAATTATTCTGCTTATTCCTATGAGTATTATTGTCCACCTGCAAGACTGTTTGCTAAGGCTTCAAAGCCAAAATTCTCAGATGCTGCACTTAGACTTACTGCTTCTAAGCCACCCTTGAAGATGTGGGTGGTTAAGAAAGCTTAACTCTCTTTTGCAGGGAAAGGTCTCCAGCAGAAAAACAAAATCTTCTGACGCTATTGCTGGGGACCTTAAAAGTCTTGTAGGGCGCAAGATAAAATGCCCGAATGGCATCATTATGTACTTCGTTACTGAATCGCATGCCACTCTCCCTATTAGTCCTAATCTGGATCTAAGTTTTCATAACCCACTGGTTCGTCAAATGTTTTTGCTTCACAATTCTCTTCGTGAAGCCTATCCCCCTAACTGCACTGTAGGGTACGACACCAGCGACTTCAAAGTCTTCAGAATGGATTATTGACAGTGGGTGTACAAATCACATGACTGGCAAAAGAAGCCTTCTTATGGACTCAATCTTACGTCCATCCGACAAGAGCCACATCACATTTGCTGACACTGGTAAAAGTAAGGTATTGGGTCTAGGTAGAGTTGCAATCTCAAAGGATCAACACATGGATAAAGTCATGCTTGTTGAATCCCTTGGCTTCAATTTAATGTCAGTCTCAATGCTTTGCGATTTGAACATGATCGTAATGTTTGGAAAATATCGTTGCCTAGTACTAATGGAATCTGACAAGTCTCTAGTGTTTGAAGGGTATCGGAAAGATGATTTGTATGTGGTAGATTTCTCAGCAGGGCCACAACTTGCAGTATGTCTTCTTGCAAAAGCTTCAGAATGCTGGCTTTGGCATCGAAGGCTTGGGCATGCTGGCATGAGGAACCTCCACACCCTTGCGAAGAAGAAGCATGTCATAGGCATCGAGGGCGTCAAGTTCAAGAAAGATCATTTATGTGGTGCCTGTGAAGCAGGGAAGATGACGAGGGCAAAACATCCTTCGAAGACAATCATGACTACTACACAACCCTTCGAACTGCTCCACATGGATCTTTTCGGTCCCACTCACTACTCAACTTTTACCACTACTGCTTGCCTCTATGGCTTTGTCATTGTTCATGATTACTCTAGATATACTTGGGTGCACATAATCCTTTACAAGACTGAAGTGCAGGATGTCTTCAGACGCTTCGCCAATCGAGCTATGAACAATTTTGGCACCAAGATAAAGCACATCAGAAGTGACAATGGCACTGAATTCAAGAACACTGGCCTTGATACATATCTTGATACCTTGGGCATCACACATGAATTCTCAGCTCCGTACACGCCACGGCAGAATGGCGTCGTCGAACGCAAGAACAGAACACTCATTGAGATGGCCAGAACGATGCTAGATGAATACAAGACTCCAAGAAAATTCTGGACTGAAGCCATTGATACTGCATGTCATACAATCAATCGTGTTTATCTTCACAAGCTTCTGAACAAGACATCTTATGAACTCCTAACTGGCAAGAAGCCAAATGTCAGTTACTTCAGAGTATTTGGCGCAAGGTGCTAGATCAAGGACCCACACCACACCTCAAAGTTTGCACCAAAAGCACATGAGGGCTTTATGCTTGGATATGGAAAGGATTCGCACTCCTACAGAGTCTTCAACCTCTTTCATTACAAAGTTGTTGAAACAGTGGATGTGCGGTTCGATGAGACAAATGGTTCACAAAGAGAGCAACTGCCAAATGTGCTAGATGAGATTCCAGCTAGTGAATCAATCAAGCTTATGGGAACTGGAGAGATTATACCTTCTGAAGCTCATCCTGAAGAAGAACTTATCATCTCAGCACCTGATCAACATGAAGACAATGCTCAGCCTGAAGACATTCCTCCCAACAACAACACAGATCAGCAAGGGCAAAGTCTTCGCCCTGTACATCCTCGTGTTGCCAATGAAGTGCAGATTAACAGAATAATTGACAGCATCAATGCACCTGGTCCACTCACTCGTTCAAGGGCAACTCAGCTAGCAAATTTCTGTGGGCACTTCGCATTCGTCTCAATATCAGAACCCAAGAAAGTTGAAGAAGCCTTCATGGAACCTGAATGGATTCAAGCTATGCAAGAAGAGCTCCAACAGTATGAGCTGAATAATGTATGGGAACTGGTCAAGCGTCCTGATCCACGGAAGCACAACATAATAGGCACCAAATGGATATACCGCAACAAGCAAGATGAGCATGGTCAAGTTGTCAGAAACAAAGCTCGTCTCGTTGCTCAAGGATATACTCAAGTGGAGGGCATTGACTTTGATGAAACATTTGCTCCTGTGGCTAGGCTTGAAGCCATACGCATTCTGCTGGCCTATGCAAATCATCATAACATACTTCTATATCAAATGGATGTGAAAAGTGCCTTTCTCAATGGCGAGATTGAAGAAGAAGTGTATGTTGCACAACCGCCTGGCTTTGAAAATCCAAAACATCCTGACATGGTATACAAGCTCAACAAGGCACTGTGTGGCCTCAAACAAGCCCCAAGGGCCTGGTATGACACACTCAAATACTTCCTGAAGAGCAAAGGCTTCATACCTGGTTCCCTGGATCCCACTCTTTTCACGAAGACATATGATGGTGAACTGTTTGTGTGCCAAATATATGTGGATGACATTATCTTCGGCTGCACCAATCAGAAGTACAGTGAAGAGTTCGGATATATGATGCAAGAGCAATATCAGATGTCCATGATGGGGGAGCTGAAGTTCTTCCTTGGTCTTCAAATACGACAACAACGCAATGGCATCTTCATATCTCAAGAGAAGTATCTCAAAGATTGCCTGAAGAAGTTTGGTATGCAAGACTGCAAAGGCTTCACAACACCAATGCCAGCCAAACATCATCTAGGTCCTGACGACAATGGTAAAGAGTTCGATCAAAAGGTATACCGCTCCATGATTGGTTCTTTGCTTTATTTATGTGCATCTAGGCCAGATATTATGCTTAGTGTTTGCATGTGTGCTCGATTTCAAGCAACACCAAAGGAGTCGCATCACTTAGCTGTGAAGCGAATTCTTCGATATTTGGCTCACACCCCAACTCTAGGATTATGGTATCCAAAGGGCTCAGAGTTTGATCTGGTTGGATTCTTGGATGCTGATTATGCTGGTGACAAGGTGGATCGCAAGTCTACATCAGGCCATGTCACTTTCTGGGACGATCACTTGTATGTTGGTCTTCAAAGAAGCAGAACTGTGTATCTCTCTCCACTGCTGAATCTGAATACATTGCTGCTGGATCTTGCTGCGCTCAGCTTCTGTGGATGAAGCAAACACTCAAGGACTATGGCATTCATCTGAAGCAAGTGCCACTTTACTGCGACAACGAAAGCGCCATCAAGATTGCCAACAACCCAGTTCAGCACTCGAAGACAAAGCACATTGAAATTCGTCATCACTTTCTCAGAGATCATGTTGTGAAGGAAGACATTGATATCATACACGTCAACACTGAAGAACAATTGGCAGATATCTTCACCAAGCCCTTGGATGAGAAGAGATTTTGCAAGTTACGATGTGAGCTAAATATCCTGGAATCCTCAAATGTCCTGTGATCAGGCACACATCCTAACACTTATGCATATGATGACTTAGATGTGCAACGCACAAAGTAAAGTATATCTTCAATCAATGAAGACATACATTCTAAGTGTGAATACATTAATGTGGAATTTGACTTCGGAGCGCCACGATAATTGTGCGCCGTGTCTGGGTCTAATACTTCCTATACGGTGGGTAACGCCACCACCAAACGTTCTATTTGAAGTGTTTCACTCATGGCGTTACCTTGCAATATCTTCACATTTGGTTTGGCTTCGAACTCAACATGTCTTCATGATTATCTTCACTACGTTGATTATATAGATATACACATACTAGTGTTCTGTCCTCTACAGCATTCACTTATAGCTATGTCTTCTTGGTTGAATCTTTTGAACTAAGTGAATGTGATCGGACCCCAATCTCTCTATGCTTTCTATCTCAAACTCTATCTCTCCAAGTCATATGCATTCTATTGAAACTATCGAATGTCTTCACTGCGTCCTAGTCAGCAGAAGATATAGAGACAACCATAAAGTCCGTTTTCAATGCTCATTCCTCCACATAAAATCCGGAGAAGCAGGAACGACCGCCCGACAATCCAGGCATGCGTGGGACGTGGAACAAACCCAAAACTTCCGCAAAACTGGCCACGCGTTCCTCAGATGCGAATCGCCAGGGGCACCTGTGTAATAGCACAGTGCCGCCCCTGAGCCTATAAATTCACACTTACCGCAGTCATTATCTCCTTCTTCCACCCTCGCACGAACCCTAGCGCCACCGCTAGCACTCGACGACGCCGGCGACGAAGCGCTTCGCTGCCGCAACTTCTCCGACGCCGTCTTCACGCCGATCGCGGACATCGTCCTCTCCGCCGTCGCCGTAGGTGTCTTCCGTCGCCAAGTTAGGGCACGGAGGATTGAACTGCTCGGCATCAACTCCCACTTCCGTCTAGCAGTTCCAAGTGTGGTAAATAAAACTTCTTTTTACAGCCCCTTTTGATCTCATGGTTCTGTCACTTTCTACCATAAGAAGTTTATCTTCACACAAGTTAGATCTCTCAATCTGCATCTCATAACATGCCTAGTATATCCACTTGTGCTTCATGAAGTAGTTAGATTCCTCACTTGTACTGATCTGTGGGTTCGTACAAATCTGGAACCAACTTCTTATCTATGAGTGAATGTCTTCGCACGATCAGGTCAATGTCTTCTAAATTGATTAATCTTCAAAACCTTCTGAGAATGCATATGACCTCTTCCCCTTCCCTCGCACCTTAATGTTGTCACAGGTACATGTCCGTGGGAGAATCCTTCGGTTCTCATAGTCTGCATTCATTTGCAGAATTCCTACAGCATCACATAAACTCTCCTGAAACCATTTCCTGTTGGTCCAGCAAAAGAAAGCCTTTGAAGCCTTTGAAAGTTTTGAAGCCTTTCAAGTTAAAGTTTATGGCTTCAGAAGCAGCAGCAAGGAAGGGGGGCAGACAGAGACGTGAAGGAACTTCCAAAGATCTGCCTAAAGACCTGGCAGAAATGTATAAAACAGATCCTGAAGAGAACTATGGGTAGCGCAAGACTCGAATCCAATGGATTCGACGCTATTGGGCAGAACAATGGTTCAAATACCGCTTCATCACTCAGGAGTATGCTGAGAAAAGTGCCGTCAGGAGACCATGGGGGGACATCCGTTTCAAGAATCTCATACCCAGGACCAGAGATGAAGCCATTGCTCAAGGCTTCTACCCATGCATGGTCCGAGGACCACAGCCTGATGATGCACATCCGTCGTCACTGCTCTGGTGTCGTGACGACAATCTGTTCAAGCGCAACTTCCAGTTTGCTCAACAATCAGCGAAGCTGAACAAGAAGAAATTTGGGTTAGACTTCAACCCTGGTCCCTCCGCAGCAAGGGCAGATGGCACACGCGACGCCGAACCCAATATCATCGGTCCGTTTGCCAACCTTGAAGGCCTCATCACCCACATCCTAGTCCAAGGGACTGCCGTGAATGACCCTCCAGCTGACTCTGAGTCTGATGAAGCTCCTTCTGTACCAAAGCCAAAGCAATCAAAGAAGCCAAAAGCTTCAAAGCCGGCCCCTTCGTCAAAAATCTCAAGGGCGAAGCCATTGGCAACTGCACCTCCTGAAGTCAGTGTGCAGTCTGAAGATGTATCCCGCATCTCCAAGCCCCAGAAGGCCAAAGAACCTCAGCCACACACCGGCAAAGAGCTCATAGATGCTGCCATCCTGCGCAGCGAAGCCATAGATCTGTCAAGTGATGAAGATCTTGGAGATGACGCTCTAGAGCAGCTCATCAAGAGCAAAGAAGAAGCTGAAATCTTCAACAATTTGCCTCTCTTTGATGTCGCCATCATCCACAATTTCATCGACAAATGGTTTGCCTCACCAGACATAAGCTTCGAAGATCTGCAGCTGCCCGTTGGCCTCAGCGTCGCCTTCCAAGGCGCAATTGCTTTAGAACTTGCCATTGCCCAGCGCATAGTTAAACTGAAGCAGAAAATTGATCATGAAAAGGCTCAGTTCAAGAAGAATATGGCCAAGCTCAGCGTGCAAGAAGTGAAGAGCTTCAAGGCCATGCTGCATGAGCTCAAAGAAAATTTTCTGAAGAAGCGTGCAGAAGCTCAGGGCTCACGTGAGCGGATGAAGTCTCTGGCGGAAAGATGTGTACAAGCCTACAATGAGGCTGAAAAGCGCAAGGCACTTGGGCGTCCAGGCATTGACCCCAAGATGGCCGCGAAGAAGAAGAAGAAGCCTGCTATGGCTGAACCAGAGGCATCTAGGCAAGAAGCGGTCCCAATTGTCTTCGCAGCTGCAACGACTGGCTCGATGCCAAAGAGCCGGTCAACAGCTTCAGAGCTCAAGAAGACAAGAACTGCTGAGGCTAAAGCAAGGAAAAGGAAAAGCTCTGAAGCCTCTCCTACTGCCCCCAGCAAGAAGAAGAGAAAGATCAAGAAATCTCGGGCTGCTCCCACAGAGCCCTTGATAGTTGAACCTATTGCTATGGTGCACCCGAACACAGAACGTCGACTGACGGTTCATGAGCCTGCTTCCACAGAGGCTCCTGAAGCTGAAGACATACCAGCAGCCGACCCCATTGCTGCTGAAGACATTGGTCATCAGGACAATGTACAAGATGATGCAGCCCTTCCTCGGAATGAACAAAGCAAACTCATCAGCATTGGTCGTCCTCTGACGCCAATTGCACAAGATGCGTCATGGGCGGATCGCCCTCAAGAGGAAGAAGACTTTGAGGCCCAGCACACTCCAACACCACAGGCGTTGTCTGCGTTCCGCAGGCTTCGCAAAGGTCCAAGGCCTCAAGTCTGTGCTGAAGACATTCCGGCTGCATCAGCCGAAGAAAATGAAGAAGTACCACAAGATCCTACTCCCCCGCTACACTCTGAAGCAGTTCTCCAGGAGAACGTGCTTGTGACTTACCCTCCAGCTAGTCAAGCGGAGGAGGAAAATGTTGAGGCTGCCACAACAAATACTGAAGCAAATGTGGAGCCCTCCCCACCAAAAGCTTCAGCAGACAGCGAAGCTACTGAACCAGACACTTCTGTTCCTGAGTCTGCTGCAGGTCCACAATTTGATTACCATGTTGAGCACAGGCCTCATGTCCAGAAGCCAGTCCCAAGGCTGCCAAGGTTCCCAGGTCCTGCATCAGCACCTGGCTCATTTGACATCAATAGCTTCAAGGCAGACAATACATTTTTCAACAGCTCCAAGAACCCCTATTCAAGGGAAAGGATTTCATCAGATAGGTTCTGGAGCTATCCTCAGCGCAGCTACTATTCATGCATCCTATACAACCAAGGTCGCATCTTCCCTCACAAGCGCCTTGATGTTGAAGCCATTGCATTTGATATCATTGAGCTCACCGGCCTGCCCACTCCTGGCGAATTCTTCGAGGAAGGCTGTCAACTACGTGATGAAGCTATTGAGAGCATATTCCAGAGGCCTGAACCCAATATGAGTCAGATGCTCTCAATGATGAAGCCATTGCCCCATGATGCACCCTATCCAACTGAGTTCTTCGTTGAAGACTTTGAGTTCCTGCCCAGGACCATATATCACATCATACGGCGGACTCTCTGGCCCATTAAGGGGTACTCTCCAAATGCCAAGATCGAGGGTGCAATGAAGACTATGATATTCTGTATCCTTCATGGCAAATGCTTCAACGCTCAGGATTTCTTCATATGCCAACTTGCAGCGTCAGGCTCAGATTTATTTGGTTTGAAGTTCTATGCTCCTTGGGTGATGAGGCTGATCAAACTGCACTCTGCGATCTCGTATCAGCCCTCAGCTCGAAACCATCGGATCTTCTTGCCAGATGTGGATACCTCTTCTGAAGCTATATATCCCGAGCCTGCCAAGCAACCATTGAGTCTTCAGAATGCAGAACACCAGAGCTTCACTCAGAACGATGAAGGTGTTGAAGCCATCTCCAGGGTGTATCCTTTGGCTGGCACTACACGTGCGCCACATCCTGCTTCAACTGAAGCCACTGATAGTGCAACTGCTTCAAGACCCAAGAAGCGCACTCGTGTTCTCACTGACCGAGAGCTTCTTGTGGCCCTTCATCAAAAACAAGATAGGCATCACGACTGGCTAAAGCGTCAGATGAAAAGCCTCTTGGTGGATGTTAATCGTCTTCGAAATCTTGCCACCAAGAATGCTTTCGTCACTCATGAAACCTGTCGTCGTACATGGAAAGGACTCTCAATGATATGTACTGAAGCTGAACTTGAAGAGGATGGCTTCACAGAGCGTTTCAAGTTTGACACCACACCTCCTAGAAGGGCTGTGATGCGAAACACACCATCACTTGAAGACTCTGAGTTTTCTTCATCTGCTGCCACAGTCACTGCCAGAATCATTGATGAAGAAGACGATGCTACATCACCACCACCTGCTTCAGCACCTCCAAGCTCTTCTGCACCGCCAAACACCTCCAACGACCCTGCTGCTACTGGGAACGAGTAGACACTCTATGTCTTCAAAACCTTTTTAGTCCTTGCTGACAAAAGGGGGAGAAGCATATGGGTTGATAGTCTTCAACCGGGTCCATTTGGGTGGGTGCTTTATGTTTGCTATATTTTGCTTCATGCTTACAACTCTCGTTTTTGCTTCATTTGGTTCTTTGAGTTGTAACACTAAGACTCGATGGTCGTCTGCTACCTGTTTGCCACCCTATTTTGCGAAGATAAATTCCGCATGTGCGACGATAAATTCCGCACTTAGCTCATTCTGCAGACGTCCATTTTCCATTATGCATGTCATTATCTTCATATACTTTCACATGCATAGTGGATTGTCATCATAAGCTGAAGTGGATCTCCACAAGTACAACCTGCCATGTGCATTTGCATTCCAAAAGCAAATTAACTAATATGCACATCTTCAGGGGGAGCCCTTGCAACTTATGAAGACAATTCCTTATTCTTTACAATTTCACAGACTATATTCCCCGTTGAAAACTTCAACTAGTTTGTCATCAATCACCAAAAAGGGGAGATTGTAAGTGCATCTAGTGCCACCCCTAGTTGGTTTTGGAGTATTGACGACAAACCTAGTTGAGGGACTAATGTGTTCGTGAGAATTGCAGGATAACACAGGTAGAAGTCCCTCATTGATTCGGTTTTACTACCAGAGATGACCCCTAAAAATGTATGAAGACATTGAAGCCAAAGGTGGTATATGAAGATATTCACATTGAAGACTATGACAAAAGAAGACACATTATCAAGCCTATGGAGCTCGAAGACTTAGATCTTTCGTAGTTCTTTTTCTTTTGTGTTGAGTCATAGGAACCACCGTACTGTTAAGTGGGGTCCAGGAGAACCAGTCAGAATGACTGAAGTGATGCCTAAACCAAAAACCTATGTCTTCGAGTGAAGACAATGAGAGAGAATCTTGTCCAGAGCCGGACAAGTCAGCTTTGCTTGTAGCCCAAGTAAAGTTGCCATGAGAGTTTGAAATCTGACCATTGCGACACGTGTCAGTTCCTTAGTGACCCAGGGTCATTTCGGA
This sequence comes from Triticum urartu, assembly GCF_003073215.2. Taxonomy (NCBI): domain Eukaryota; kingdom Viridiplantae; phylum Streptophyta; class Magnoliopsida; order Poales; family Poaceae; genus Triticum; species Triticum urartu. The sequence goes on from NC_053024.1 coordinate 543,207,053, forward strand.
CAAATCAGGTCGGGTTGCCAAGTGGCTATAAATAGCCCACCCCCTACAACCATAAACGGGGCTGCTCAGATTTCAGTGCACGGCTTTTGTCGTTTGAGAGCAACCCACCTCGAAGCCTTTGAGAGAAAATTCCTATTGAGGAGAAAAGCCCTAACCACCTAGAGCCAGAGAACATTGGGCATCACTTAAGTCTTCTTGTCTGTGTGATCTGAAGACTTATTACACCTGAGGACTGTGAATCCTCCAGACGGTTAGGCGTCGCGTTCAGAGCATCCAAGAGACATTGTGGATTGCCAGTGAATGAAGTCTGTGAAGGTTTGGGAGTCTACCTTGAAGACTTACCAGAGTGATTGGGCGAGGACTATGTGACCTTAGCTCAAGGAGAATACAGTGAGGACTTGGTGTCCTGAGCTGCGTGTTCAGGACTGGGTGTCCGGGACTGTGTGTCCTAAGATTTAAATACCTAGCCGCTCCAACCAGACGTACAGTTGTCACAGCAACTGGAACTGGTCCAACACATCATTGTCTTCAACGAGTCACTGGTTACATCTTCACTTCCTTTTCTTACTGTTACTCATTGTGAAGTCATTGCATGCTTGCTCTATCTTTTGTCTTCACAACGTGAATGTATGATCCGTTTGGCTTCATAACTTCTTCCTACCTGATCCTTATTACACTGCAGCTGTTTGTCTTTGTGCTTTCACTCTATTGAATACTTGAACATGGCTTGCCTAGTGTAATCTAACTTCCGCTGCATAGTAATAGGCAAAGTCTTCACTGTTTGTCTTCATAACTCCCACGTTTTGAAGACTTTCATAAAAATCGCCTATTCACCCCCCCTCTAGTCGATATAACGCACTTTCAAAATCAACCAAAACCATTAATGTCACCTAGATACTCCAATGTCACCTCAAGTATCCGTGGGTATAATTATACGATATGCATCACACAATCTCAGATTCATCTATTCAACCAACACAAAGAACTTCAAAGAGTGCCCCAAAGTTTCTACCAGAGATTCAAGACGAAAACATGTGCCAACCCCTATGCATAAGTTCACGAGGTCACAGAACTCGCAAGTTGATCACAAAAACATACATCAAGTGGATCACATGATATCCCATTGTCACCACAGATAAGCGGCGGTAACGTTTTTTAGCGAAATACAGAGGCCCTTTCGGTGGGTCCCTGATGTCAGGTGGAGGAATCATTATTTTGCGCGTAATAAGGAGGCATTTCCTTGCGTGCGACCGTGGACCCAGCTGTCGGCCTCTCCACGTACAGTCCACTTCAGATGCATGTCAGTCGTTGACCATGTTGACCAGGCCGCGCCAAGAGCACCAGGGCGGTGGACGACGGTGAGGCCTAGGAAGGGAACGACACGGAGGCATGGAAGACTCGGCAGTTGTTTCCCACGCGGAGGGGAGTACGACTGTACAAGGGTTTACAGGTTCGTCTGCCGTCGCTGGAGAATAACAGCAGGTGTGGGTGAGTAGATGGATGGTTAGGCCAGCGATGGGAGTACGATGGGGCGGTGAGGCCTGCGCGGCAGCAGAGCCGGACGCGGGGAGGGAGCAGGCAGTCCCGCTAGCGCCTGTTTGAGCGGCTAGAGCAGGAAGAGCAGAGATTGAAGAAGCACGATGGCCGTTGGATTGCCATCCAATAGTCACTGCTTGTGCGTCAACCTTTTTTTAGGAAAGCCTCAAATCTGTGGAAAATAGCATACAGCCCATCTGCCATTATTTCTAATAATTTACAGACCATTTGCTAATTATTAATGTTTTTTGGAGCCCATATTCTTTTTGTTAGCATTACAGCCCATATTGTGGCCACGCTTAAAAAATTATATGAAATTTTGCATATTTCGGTGCGGTCCGAACTGTTTTTAATCCCGAAATTTCGACTCACATTCAAACTGATTTTAAAAATAAATGTATATCAATATAAAATCCAACAAATTCTCCACACATAAAAATTAATGTAATTTCAAATCTCGAAATGAAGAAAATATATTTGAAACTAATTGTCAGTTTGATGTGTTTTAAAAATGTACAACCCATTTCTCATTACTGATGGGCCATTTTCTCTGCCAGCCGAATGAAAGCTCTCCTTGTCTTGAAATATTTGCAGCCCAACAGGCCTGACAAAGCGACTTACTTGGCAAATCACAGAAAAACTGGGTTGTGGCCGTGGACCCAGCTGTCAGCCTCTCCACGTATAGCACTCTTTCGATGGAATGTCGTTGACCACGTTGACCATGCCGCGCTGAGAGCACCAAGGCGGTGGACGACGGCGAGGCCTAGGAAGGGGACGACGCAGAGCCGGGGAAGACGCGGCAGTGGATGCCCACGCGGAGAGGAGTACGAGGGTTCACTGGTTCGGCTGCGGTGTGAGGCTGCCGTCGCCGCAGGGCCTGGCTAGCGGTGGGAGTAGTAGGGGGCGATGAGGCCTCATCGGCAACACAGCCGGCCACTGGAGGCAGGAGCAAGCGGTCTCCCCGATGCTGGTTTGGGAGGCTGGTGCAAGAAGAGCAGCGATTGAAGAAGAAGCGGGACCGCTCGATTCAAATCCAACGGTTACTGCTGCTAGAATCGTTTGTTGACTAAGTTGACAAGCCCTGCGTACGCGTCAACTTAGTAGGCCCACAGGTCAGCCTCCCAACCGGTGCGCCCCAGATGTCAGTGGGAGGAATCATTTTTTCGCGTAATAAGGAGGCAGTTGATTGCGTGCGGCCAGGCCAGCGGAGGGAGTAGGGTGGGCCGGGGAAGCCTGCGCGGAATCACAGCGGGCCACAAGAGGAGGGAGCAGGCAGTCCCGCCGGCGCTAGTTTAGGCGGCTGGAGCAGGAAGATCAGAGATTGAAGAAGCACGTCGGTCGTTGGATGGACATCCAACACTAACTGCTGCTAGAATCGTGTGTTCACTCACAAAGCCTTGCGTAAACAAGTCAGCCTCGAAATCTGTGGCGTGTACAGCCCATTTGCTATTATTTTTATAATTTTTACTCATTTTCTAATTCATATGGAATTTATTGCAGCCCGTTTTCCATTTTTAGAATTGCTGGCCATTTTCTGGTCAGTACGAGGGTCAAAAAATTAACTAAATATGCGGGAAATTTTGAAAATTCGCAAATTTTTGCTGGGGAACGAAATATTCTTAATCCAAAAATTAATAGCCATACTAAAACAAATTTAAAAATAAATTAGTACTATGTCATGTTAAATCCAATGAAATATGTATAAGATATCAGTGAAGAACAAAAACAAAAAAAGAAACTTATATCCCATTTGCTATAAATTTTTTGGAATTTTCAACCCCTTTTGATATTACTTTTAACACACATTGACCATACTCTTAAGCCAGGCCGGAATGCATCCCTCCTCGTCTTGAAAGATTTGCAGCCCAGTAATTCAGAGAAAACAAATAGGCCTAGCTTGGGTATTCTTCAAAAAGAAATATTGGGCTACCTATTTTCCCAAAGAACTGGTGCATGAGCATTTAGCTTTATTTATTTATTTACTTATTTATGTTTAGGGGACCATGAGCATGTACCTGGGCCAGATTCATGTGAGAGCCTCCCTTCCAGTTAATTATGGGCTTCTCTATTGGGCCTTCATTAGTGGGCTGCATGTTATCAACAAGTGGAAAATGTGTTCCGAGTTTCAAAAAAACGGTGTTCCGTACGATAAATAGTATGCGCTACGTACGGTAAGGGGCACTAAAGGATCGAACCGTGCAAAGACTTCCAAAACATTGTGTTTGTCGTTCTAACAACACATTTATTCAACCAACAGACGAAATATACTACTGATTGTACATTGAAAACAGCAGCAGCAGCAACCAGGTCTGGGGGTGCAACAGAAGCAGTAAGCAGGCCAGAAGAGTGAAGATGCAGCTCTCTCTCTTCCAAACCAAACACCAGCCATCATTACAAAAGGGCTACCAAAAAGAACAAGTGTATGCATCAAACTAAATAAAGATCCTACTACACCAAGTGTACGCATCTAACTAACTGGCTCAGTTAGACGTTACTATTTATTAAGCTGTGGAGATTGGCTGACGGCTTGAACCAGATGGGTGCCTGACGGGGGAACTCCAGCCAGCAGGTCGAAGTCTGATACTTGCGACCTTCTCTCCTACTTTGGGCTGCAGAGCGTGGCGGCACATATCAGGGTATGGTGCATGCAGAGACGCATGGTACGCTGTGTACACACAGTTTTGCCTGACCGTCCGCGTGGTGCGGCTAGGGGCTCCTAGGGCTTGGGAGGGGCGATGCCATGGTGGTCGACGTGAGAGGGAGGGGGAGGAGATAGCGATGAACGTGAACGTGAGGGGGAGGAGATAGCGATGTCGTGGGAGGCGCAGTATTTATAGCGAGCAATGGCACACCTACGTAAGATATGGACTGACCTGCAATGCCTTAACTGCCGGTCCAGTTGCGTCACTGACATGTGGGCCAGACCCCTGTTGGGCCCATATGTCAGTGACGGAATGCACCTGCAGTAAAGTAACAACTACGTGGGCATATTTGTTGGAGTAAATTACGGGGGAGTGAAGGGGTGGAAATATTGTTGGTCACAACGGATTGGACGAGCGTGGGGGGAGGAGAGTCATGCATGCAGATTTTTTCACACGGGGTGGAGTGGTGGGACCGCCGGAGGGAGAAGGAGAGTTTGGCAGGCATATAGTTTCACACATGGAGAGGAAAAAATTTGGAGACGAACGGGCTTCCTGCAGGTATGGCGAACGGTGCATAATAAGTCATCTTGCATGCCGCGCTAGGTATAGTCTCAAGTCATTAAAAACAAACACGCCCCACACATGCTCATATTTCAAGGTGCACTAAATTATTGCATGCGATGATTAAGGCTGGCCATAATGGTGGTATCTTAGCTGGTATCATGCACACGGGAATAGCAAACATGCTGATGTGGCAAAGAATTAAAGAAGAGAGGGGGTTAGAGTAACTAGAGTTCATGCATGCATTGGTAAACACATTTTTTTGTGGAGAACGACAGCACTAGTTGAGTACTTTTGCAGACTTCAAAAACTATTCCACAATGTGTCAACATTCACAATGTCAAATCAATATTTTTACACTCATTATAAAACGTAGTTCTTATGCTAGTACTAGTTGAGTACTCATTATAATCAGTACGCCCTCCGTCTAGGTGAGCAAGTCATCTTAGATTGTGCACTGTGACCAAGGAGGAGGGGAAAACGAGAGATCTTAATGTTTATAATCAGTACTCCCTCCGTCTAGGTGAGCAAGTCATCTTAGATTGTGCACTGTGACCAAGGAGGAGGGGAAAATGAGAGATCTTCATGTTTATTTGCTAACTAATAGCATTGCATGCAATGAACTAACCACTGCATGTCGTGTTTGGTAGTCTCAAGTCATTAAAAGCATGCAACCCACATCTCCTATTGGTTGATATGTCAAGAAATAAGAAACGAGGTAGAAGTTAATGCACCGCGCCTAAGTGTTTTGGGAGTATTGTAGATATTGATATTTTTAGTATAAATTTGGTCGTGGGATTTCATTGATGCCTGTCAAAGCGTTGATAGGTCTGCTATGCGTGACCTGAAGATGAAAGCGTTGAGCATCTCGAAGTTGATCAACAATCTTCAATTGTCAAATATTAGCCGTTCGGCCAATAAGGTGGCACACTTAATCGCTAAGTATAGCTTTGACAATAGATTAGATGGTATTCTTGTAAATAACGTACCGCCCTGTGTGGTGAATATTGTATCGAATGAGTGTACTGGTGTGGCTGGTTAATTAATATAAGGTGGTGTTCAAAAAAAAGTATAAATTTGGTCAAGCACTTTGCAAATGGTTGACGGGAGTAAAAAGGACCAGAGGGAGTATCATGCATGCGGAGTAGGCAAAAAAATTGCTTGTCTAAAAAAAGGCAAAAAAAATGCTCATTTATAGTCGGTCGAAGTCTTAAAGGGCGCGACCGCGCGAGGGAGGCAAAGGTCATGGGAGGCGCGATGTTTGACGGAATTAAGTGAAGTTACATCAATGCGCCGGCATGGCGTGCGAACAGGCAGAAGCTATACCGTCAGGCCTACGATATGGGTCTAGTAGACATGACATCTAGTGGGTCCCGCATAGTTCTCGAGAACTCTTTGGGGGCTTGCAGCCATTTATCCACCGGGCAAGCCAGCAACCCCACGCCGTCCGCACGCCCTACTCGTCCCCATCTTCTACCTTACAACAGTTCGCTCCCAGTCGTCCCGTCCTTTCACATTAGTTCGCTCCCAGTTTTTTTTTGCGGGGTACAACAGTTCAACTTCTCCTAACCCTCCTCCAAAATCCATGGCCTCCCAAATCTCCATGGTCTCCGCTGAGTACCAGGTTAGAGCCATCACCGGCGATCAGTTCATCGTCATCTACACACGTGGATCTGAGACGGTGAAAGCATGGCTTGCTCGCTTCCTACGCATGTTCAACAGTTCAATGGATGAGTGGGTCGCTGGGCTAGATGTTGAGTACACCACAGTCCTGGGACGAGAGAAGGATCTAAAGGACGAAGAGAGGAAGAAGCCCACCGTGATCCAGGTTTGCGTACATAACATTTGCTTGGTCTACCACATATGCCATGCCGACGTTGAGTGCCAGGATTTTAAGAACTTCCTCAAGGACAAAACAGTGAAATTCGTTGTTGTAGGCTTTAAGAATGACAGTGACGTCCTGCGTCGGATAGGTCTTGTTGTAGGCCAGCCCTTCGATCTCCAGAAGGCAAGCCTAGTGTCCTCCTCTCAACCTTCAATGCTGACCTTGGCAGCAGCCATGATTGATCCTTCGTATGCTAAACTGAAGAAACCTCATCACGAGTTTCATCATGCATGGGAGTCGAAGAAATTAGATGAAGATCACATCATGTACGCAGCAATGGATGCCTACCTTTGTTTAAATATCTACAAGGGTTGGATGAAGAAGCAGATCCCAGTGTCCGGTTCAAGCAAAGAAGCGTCGGCGAAGAGGAAGAGGAAGAGGGATGAGGACGAAGTCGAGGACGTGGACTCGGACTCCAAGTAGGTGGTAGTGCCGTCGCTCATGCTGGTTCTACTGCAGTGTCAAGCGGACTAGTTGCTTATTAGTTTATTTTCAAGGGTGTGTTGTGTTGAGGCCCCAGCAGAACTATGGCTGATTGGATTGTGACTATCTTTGCCATATGTTGCCACATGATTTTTTCCACATTTGTCACACTTGCCTTACTTGAGTTGCTCAAATTGTTAGCCATACTTTGGCTTGCCTAAGGGAATCTTGCCACACTTTCTGTGTCTATGACATGTGGGGTTCACTGCTCATAAAAAATTCCTTGTCTCAAGTGTGGCTAGAACCAAACACCTACCTAACTTGGTCAAACTTGCCTAAGGTTAGGTGTGGCAAAGTGTGGCAATGTGTGGCTAGGAACCAAACGGCCCCTATGTTTATGTTCTTTCTCGTTATTTGAACTCTTTAGTACGTACAGTAGTACTAGTACTACGTCTTACTACTGTTCTTCTTGCAGTTGGTACTACTGCTCGTATCTTCGTGTTCCTACTGTACTTGATACGTTCGTACTAGTAGTATAATTTGGGTCAATCGATTTGTGAAAGAAGTTTGACGGAGCGAAGGAAGAAGACGGCAGAAGAGGTGGAAGAAGCCCTTCTAGCCATCCATATTGCATCAAACGGCTCACATGAGTCAACTGACCAAAATTGCTCCTTCAGATTGCAGGATCCACGTGGCATTCAAGGTCTCGAAGGTAGATTCCGCGTCCGCACCCAGTTTTCAGGCTCGACGCGCGCGCGACCGGCTTCCGCCGCGACAGCCACCATGTGCGCCTCCTCCGCACGGGCGGAGACGACAATGACACGCTAGTTCCTCCTCGCCGGTGTGCTGGAGCACGCGCTCGTCCTCCTCTTCGTACGCTGCGTGCATAGACACGGCTCCACCAGCTGCTCGCGTGCTTGGCAGCGCGGCGGCATCGCGAGGAGGGACTGCAGACGACGTGAGCGGGCGAGCCTTCGGCTTCATGGCACAGGGATGGCGGCGACACGGCGGTGATGGGTGAGAAATTGTTGGCCGAAGCAGGCGGGTGCCGGCATGCGCAACGGCGGCGGTGGCATATTGATGAGTGCACGTGTGGGAGCTTACTTTAGTTTTATATATAAGGTTGGTCAAACTTAAAAGAAAACCGTACTAGTACACGTAAACATTAGACTTAGGCAGCGCTTTTATTAGTTACTAGCTTATGTTCTTGCCCATTGTGACCAGCCTTAGTACCACGGCCACGATACGGAATCCTGTGCAAGCGCGTGAACCGCGGCCGCGCGGTCGATCGAACGGTGCGTCACCGTGTCGCGCTCGAAGGACATCCACCGAACCTTTTTGTGTGTGTGAAAACAATCCTTGAATATTACTCAACTTTTTTTCCTGTGAAAGTGTTGGGGAACGTTGCAGAAAACAAAAAAATTTCCTACGTTTTCACCAAGATCCATCTATGAGTTCATCTAGCAACGAGTGATCGGATGCATCTACATACCTTTGTAGATCGCGGGCGGAAGCGTTCAAAGAACGGGGATGAGGGAGTCGTACTCGTCGTGATCCAAATCACCGGAGATCCTAGCGCCGAACGGACAGCACCTCCGCGTTCAACACACGTACGGTCAGCGTGACGTCTCCTCCTTCTTGATCCAGCAAGGGGGAAGGAGAGGTTGATGAAGATCCAGCAGCACGACGGTGTGGTGGTGGATGCAGCAGTCACTGCAGCAGGGCTTCGCCGAGCTTCTACGAGAGGGAGAGGTGTAGCAGGGGAGAGGGAGGCGCCAAGGCTTGAGTTGTGGCTGCCCTCCCTCCCCCCCCCCTTTATATAGGCCCCCTAGGGGGGTGCGCCGGCCCTAGGAGATGGGATCTCCTGGGGGGCGGCGTCCAAGGGGGTGGAGTAACCCCCAAGGCAAGTGGAGGCGCCCCCTCCCCTAGGGTTCCCAACCCTAGGCGCATGGGGGGCCCAAGGGGGGGGAACCAGCCCACTATGGGCTGGTTCCCCTCCCCACTTCAGCCCATGGGGCCCTCCGGGATGGGTGGCCCCACCCGGTGGACCCCCGGGACCCATCCGGTGGTCCCGGTACAATACCGGTGACCCCGAAACTTTCCCGATGGCCGAAACTACACTTCCTATATATAATTCTTCACCTTCGGACCATTCCGAAACTTCTCGTGACGTCCAGGATCTCATCCGGGACTCCGAACAACTTTCGGATTACTGCATACTCATATATATACAACCCTAGCGTCACCAAACCTTAAGTGTGTAGACCCTACGGGTTCGGGAGACACGCAGACATGACCGAGACGCCTCTCCGGTCAATAACCAACAGCAGGATCTGGATACCCATGTTGGCTCCCACATGCTCCTCGATGATCTCATCGGATGAACCACGATGTCGAGGACTTAATCAATCCCGTACTCAATTCCCTTTGTCAATCGGTACGTTACTTGCCCGAGACTCGATCGTTGGTATCCCAATACCTCGTTCAGTCTCGTTACCGGCAAGTCACTTTACTCGTACCGTAATGCATGATCCCGTGATCAACCACTTGATCACATTGAGCTCATTATGATGATGCATTACCGAGTGGGCCCAGAGATACCTCTTCGTCATACGGAGTGACAAATCCCAGTCTCGATTCGTGCCAACCCAACAGACACTTTCGGAGATACCTGTAATGTACCTAGTCACCCAGTTACGTTGTGACGTTTGGCACACCCAAGGCACTCCTACGGCATCCGGGAGTTGCACAATCTCATGGTCTAAGGAAATGATACTTGACATCCAGAAAAGCTACATCAAACGAACTACACGATCTTTGTGCTATGCTTAGGTTTGGGTCTTGTCCATCACATCATTCTCCTAATGATGTGATCCCATTATCAATGACATCCCCATGTCCATAGCCAGGAAACCATGACTATCTGTTGATCAACGAGCTAGTCAACTAGAGGCTCACTAGGGACACATTGTGGTCTATGTATTCACACATGTATTACGATTTCCGGATAATACAATTATAGCATGAATAATAAACAATTATCATGAACAAGGAAATATAATAATCATTTTATTATTGCCTCTAGGGCATATTTCCAACAGTCTCCCACTTGCACTAGAGTCAATCATCTAGTTACATTGTGATGAATCGAACACCCATGGAATTCTGGTGTTGATCATGTTTTGCTCTAGGGAGAGGTTTAGTCAACGGATCTGCTACATTCAGGTCAGTATGTACTTTACAAATCTCTATGTCTCCATTTTGAACACTTTCACGAATGGAGTTGAAGCGACGCTTGATATGCCTGGTCTTCCTGTGAAACCTGGGCTCCTTGGCAAGGGCAATAGCTCCAGTGTTGTCATAGAAGAGAGTCATCGGACCCGACGCATTGGGTATGACTCCTAGGTCGGTAATGAACTCCTTCACCCAGACTGCTTCGTGTGCTGCCTCCGAGGCTGCCATGTACTCCGCTTCACATGTAGATCCCGCCACAGCGCTTTGCTTGCAACTGCACCAGCTTACTGCCCCACCATTCAAAATATACACGTATCCGGTTTGTGACTTAGAGTCATCCAGATCTGTGTCGAAGCTAGCGTCGACGTAACCCTTTACGACGAGCTCTTCGTCACCTCCATAAACGAGAAACATTTCCTTAGTCCTTTTCAGGTACTTCAGGATATTCTTGACCGCAGTCCAGTGTTCCTTGCCGGGATTACTTTGGTACCTACCTACCAAACTTACGGCAAGGTTTACATCAGGTCTGGTACACAGCATGGCATACATAATAGACCCTATGGCTGAGGCATAGGGGATGACACTCATCTCTTCTATATCTTCTGCCGTGGTCGGACATTGAGCTGAGCTCAATTTCACACCTTGCAACACAGGCAAGAACCCCTTCTTAGACTGATCCATATTGAACTTCTTCAATATCTTATCAAGGTATGTGCTTTGTGAAAGACCTATGAGGCGTCTTGATCTATCTCTATAGATCTTGATGCCTAATATATAAGCAGCTTCTCCAAGGTCCTTCATTGAAAAACTCTTATTCAAGTAGGCCTTAATGTTGTCCAAAAGCACTATATCATTTCCCATCAAAAGTATGTCATCTACATATAATATGAGAAATGCTACAGAGCTCCCACTCACTTTCTTGTAAACGCAGGCTTCTCCATAAGTCTGCATAAACCCAAACGCTTTGATCATCTCATCAAAGCGAATGTTCCAACTCCGAGATGCTTGCACCAGCCCATAAATCGAGCGTTGGAGCTTGCACACCTTGTCAGCATTCTTAGGATCGACAAAACCTTCCGGCTGCATCATATACAATTCTTCCTTAAGGAAACCATTAAGTAATGCCGTTTTAACGTCCATTTGCCATATCTCATAATCATAGAATGCGGCAATTGCTAACATGATTCGGACGGACTTCAGCTTCGCTACAGGTGAGAAAGTCTCATCGTAGTCAACCCCTTGAACTTGTCGATAACCCTTAGCGACATGCCGAGCTTTATAGATGGTCACATTACCATCTGCGTCTATCTTCTTCTTAAAGATCCATTTATTTTCTATGGCTCGCCGATCATCGGGCAAGTCAGTCAAAGTCCATACTTCGTTTTCATACATGGATCCTATCTCGGATTTCATGGCTTCCAGCCATTTGTCAGAATCTGGGCCCGCCATCGCTTCTTGATAGTTCGAAGGTTCACCGTTGTCTAACAACATGATTTCCAAGACAGGGTTGCCGTACCACTCTGGTGCGGAACGTGTCCTTGTGGACCTTCGAAGTTCAGTAGGAGCTTGATCAGAAGTATCTTGATCATCATCATTAACTTCCTCTCTAATTGGTGCAGGCACCACAGGAACATTTTCCTGAGCTGCGCTACTCTCTGCTTCAAGAGGCAGTACTTCATCAAGCTCTACTTTCCTCCCACTTACTTCTTTCGATAGAAACTCCTTCTCTAGAAAGGATCCATTCTTGGCAGCAAAGATCTTGCCTTCGGATCTAGGTAGAAGGTATACCCAATAGTTTCTTTAGGGTATCCTATGAAGACGCATTTTTCCGACTTGGGTTCGAGCTTTTCAGGTTGAAGTTTCTTGACATAAGCATCGCATCCCCAAACTTTTAGAAACGACAGCTTAGGTTTCTTCCCAAACCATAATTCATATGGTGTCGTCTCAACGGATTTCGACGGTGCCCTATTTAAAGTGAATGCGGCAGTCTCTAAAGCATAGCCCCAAAATGATAGCGGTAAATCGGTAAGAGACATCATAGATCGCACCATATCTAATAGAGTGCGATTACGACGTTCGGACACACCATTACGCTGAGGTGTTCCAGGCGGCGTCAGTTGTGAAACTATTCCACATTTTCTTAAGTGTGTGCCAAATTCATGACTCAAGTATTCTCCCCCACGATCTGATCGCAAGAACTTGATTTTCCTGTCACGTTGATTCTCAACCTCACTCTGAAATTCCTTGAACTTTTCAAAGGTCTCAGACTTGTGTTTCATTAAATAGACATACCCATATCTACTCAAGTCATCAGTGAGGGTGAGAACATAACGATAGCCACCGCGAGCCTCAACACTCATTGGACCGCACACATCCGTATGTATGATTTCCAATAAGTTGGTTGCTCGCTCCATTGTTCCTGAGAACGGAGTCTTGGTCATTTTACCCATGAGGCATGGTTTGCATGTGTCAAATGATTCGTAATCAAGAGACTCTAAAAGTCCATCTGCATGGAGCTTCTTCATGCGTTTGACACCTATGTGACCAAGGCGGCAGTGCCACAAGTATGTGGGACTATCATTATCAACCTTACATCTTTTGGTATTCACACTATGAATATGTGTAGCATTACGCTCGAGATTCATTAAGAATAAACCATTCACCATCGGAGCATGACCATAAAACATATCTCTCATATAAATAGAACAACCATTATTCTCGGATTTAAATGAGTAGCCATCTCATATTAAACGAGATCCTGATACAATGTTCATGCTCAAAGCTGGCACTAAATAACAATTATTGAGGTTTAAAACTAATCTCGTAGGTAAATGTAGAGGTAGCGTGCCGACGGCGATCACATCGACCTTGGAACCATTCCCGACGCGCATCGTCACCTCGTCCTTCACCAGTCTCCGCTTATTCCGTAGCTTCTGCTTTGAGTTACAAATGTGAGCAACCGCACCGGTATCAAATACCCAGGAGCTACTATGAGTAATGGTAAGGTACACATCAATTACATGTATATCACATATACCTTTTGTGATGCCGGCCTTCTTGTCCGCTAAGTATTTGGGGCAGTTCCGCTTCCAGTGACCACTTCCCTTGCAATAAAAGCACTCAGTCTCGGGCTTGGGTCCATTCTTTGGCTTCTTCCCGGCAGCTTGCTTACCGGGCGTGGCAACTCCCTTGTCGTCCTTCTTGAAGTTCTTCTTACCCTTGCCTTTCTTGAACTTAGTGGTTTTATTCACCATCAACACTTGATGTTCCTTTTTGACTTCTACCTCTGCTGATTTCAGCATTGCAAATACTTCAGGAATGGTCTTTTCCATCCCCTGCATATTGAAGTTCATCACAAAGCTCTTGTAGCTTGGTGGAAGCGACTGGAGGATTCTGTCAATGACCGCGTCATCCGGGAGATTAACTCCCAGCTGAGTCAAGCGGTTATGTAACCCAGACATTGTGAGTATGTGCTCACTGACAGAACTATTTTCCTCCATCTTACAGTTGAAGAACTTGTCGGAGACTTCATATCTCTCGACCCGGGCATGAGCTTGAAAAACCATTTTCAGCTCTTCGAACATCTCATATGCTTCGTGTCTCTCAAAACGCTTTTGGAGCCCCGGTTCAAAGCTGTAAAGCATGTCGCACTGAATAAGGGAGTAATCATCAGTACGTGTCTGCCAAGCGTTCATAACGTCTTGTTCTGCAGGGAGAGCAGGTGCTTCACCTAGCAGTGCTTGTAGGACATAATCTTTCTTGGCAGCTATGAGGATGATCCTCAGGTTCCGGACCCAGTCCGTATAGTTGCTGCCATCGTCTTTCAGCTTGGTTTTCTCTAGGAACGCGTTGAAGTTGAGGACAACGTTGGCCATTTGATCTACAAGACATATTGTAAAGATTTTAGACTAAGTTCATGATAATTAAGTTCATCTAATCAAATTATTCAATGAACTCCCACTTAGATAGACATCCCTCCAGTCATCTAAGTATAACATGATCCGAGTTGACTAGGTCGTGTCCGATCATCACGTGAGACGGACTAGTCAACATCGGTGAACATCTTCATGTTGATCGTATCTTCTATATGACTCAGGCTCGACCTTTCAGTCTTCTGTGTTCCGAGGCCATGTCTGTACATGCTAGGCTCGTCAAGTCAACCTAAATGTTTGCATGTGTAAATCTGTCTTACACCCGTTGTATGTGAACGTTGGAATCTATCACACCCGATCATCACGTGGTGCTTCGAAACAACGAACTGTCGCAACGGCGCACAGTTAGGGGAAACACTTTCTTGAAATTATTATGAGGGATCATCTTATTTACTACCGTCGTTCTAAGTAAACAAGATGCAAAAACATGATAAACATCTCATGCAATCAAATAATAGTGACATGATATGGCCAATATCATATAGCTCATGTGATCTCCATCTTGGGGCTCCATGATCATCTTGTCACCGGCATGACACCATGATCTCCATCATCATGATCTCCATCATCGTGTCTCCATGAAGTTGCTCGCCAACTATTACTTCTACTACTATGGCTAACACGTTTAGCAATAAAGTAAAGTAATTTACATGGCGTTTCTCAATGACACGCAGGTCATACAAAATAAAGGCAACTCCTATGGCTCCTGCCGGTTGTCATACTCATCGACATGCAAGTCGTGATTCCTATTACAAGAACATGATCTCATACATCACATATATCATTCATCATTCATCACAACTTTGGCCATATCACATCATAAAACACTTGCTGCAAAAACAAGTTAGACGTCCTCTAATTGTTGTTGCAAGTTTTACGTGGCTGCAAGAGGGTTCTAGCAAGAACGTTTTCTTACCTACGTTAAAGCCACAACGTGATTTGTCAACTTCTATTTACCCTTCATAAGGACCCTTTTCGTCAAATCCGCTCCAACTAAAGTGGGAGAGATAGACACCCGCCAGCCACCTTATGCAACTAGTGCATGTCAGTCGGTGGAACCGGTCTCACGTAAGCGTACGTGTAAGGTTGGTTCGGGCCGCTTCATCCCACAATACCGCTGAAGCAAAATAAGACTAGTAGCGGCAAGAAAGTTGAAAACATCTACGCCCACAACAAATTGTGTTCTACTCGTGCAAAGAGAACTACGCATAGACCTACCTCATGATGCCACTGTTGGGGGACGTTGCAGAAAACAAAAAAAATTCCTACGTTTTCACCAAGATCCATCTATGAGTTCATCTAGCAACAGGTGATCTGATGCATCTACATACCTTTGTAGATCGCGAGCGGAAGCGTTCAAAGAACGGGGATGAGGGAGTCTTACTCGTCATGATCCAAATCACCGGAGATCCTAGCGCCGAACGGACGGCACCTCCGCGTTCAACACACGTACGGTCAGCGTGACGTCTCCTCCTTTTGATCCAGCAAGGGGGAAGGAGAGGTTGATGAAGATCCAGCAGCACGACGGCGTGGTGGTGGATGCGGCAGTCACCGCAGCAGGGCTTCGCCGAGCTTCTACGAGAGGGAGAGGTGTAGCAGGGGAGAGGGAGGCGCCAAGGCTTGAGTTGTGGCTGCCCTCCCTCCCCCCCTTTATATAGGCCCCCTAGGGGGGTGCGCCGGCCCTAGGAGATGGGATCTCCTGGGGGCCGGCGGCCAAGGGGGTGGAATAACCCCCAAGGCAAGTGGAGGCGCCCCCTCCCCTAGGGTTCCCAACCCTAGGCGCATGGGGGCCCAAGGGGGGGCACCAGCCCACTATGGGTTGGTTCCCCTCCCCACTTCAGCCCATGGGGCCCTCCGGGATGGGTAGCCCCACCCGGTGGACCCCCGGGACCCATCTGGTGGTCCCGGTACAATACCGGTGACCCCGAAACTTTCCCGATGGCCGAAACTACACTTCCTATATATAATTCTTCACCTCCAGACCATTCCGGAACTTCTCGTGACGTCCAGGATCTCATCCGGGACTCCGAACAACTTTAGGATTACTGCATACTCATATCTATACAACCCTAGCGTCACCGAACCTTAAGTGTGTAGACCCTACGGGTTCGGGAGACACGCAGACATGACCGAGACGCCTCTCCGGTCAATAACCAACAGCGGGATCTGGATACCCATGTTGGCTCCCACATGCTCCTCGATGATCTCATCGGATGAACCACGATGTCGAGGACTTAATCAATCCCGTACTCAATTCCCTTTGTCAATCGGTACGTTACTTGCCCGAGACTCGACCGTCGGTATCCCAATACCTCGTTCAGTCTCGTTACCGGCAAGTCACTTTACTCGTACCGTAATGCATGATCCCGTGATCAACCACTTGATCACATTGAGCTCATTATGATGATGCATTACCGAGTGGGCTCAGAGATACCTCTCCGTCATACGGAGTGACAAATCCCAGTCTCGATTCGTGCCAACCCAACAGACACTTTCGGAGATACCTGTAATGTACCTTTATAGTCACCCAGTTACGTTGTGACGTTTGGCACACCCAAGGCACTCCTACGGCATCCGGGAGTTGCACAATCTCATGGTCTAAGGAAATGATACTTGACATCCAGAAAAGCTACATCAAACGAACTACACGATCTTTGTGCTATGCTTAGGTTTGGGTCTTGTCCATCACATCATTCTCCTAATGATGTGATCCCGTTATCAATGACATCCCCATGTCCATAGCCAGGAAACCATGACTATCTGTTGATCAACGAGCTAGTCAACTAGAGGCTCACTAGGGACACATTGTGGTCTATGTATTCACACATGTATTACGATTTCCGGATAATACAATTATAGCATGAATAATAGACAATTATCATGAACAAGGAAATATAATAATCATTTTATTATTGCCTCTAGGGCATATTTCCAACAGAAAGTTCTTGACGCTGCAATATTTCCATATATTTGAATTTAGCTCCAGTTCGTGTTTATTTGGATTTGGACGTTTTAGGTGCGCCCTAGTTTTTTTAATACTGAATTTGTGTGTGTGACTGAGAGAGAACGTGTGTATGTGTCCATATGTGTGTTGTGGCGGAAGGTCAATGTGGAGACGGTGTGCATGTGATACAGACATAGAGAGGTGTGAATGTGCAAATGATCGTGCATGAGTGAGACATAGACAGATGCCGATATGTTGTGTATACATGAGAGAACGGTCTTCTAGTTTACTTGTGTGTGTGTGTGTGAGAGAGAGAGAGAGAGGGAGAGAGAGACAGAGAGAGGAGCATCCGTAACACAACAACCATCTCTCTCGATTCGTCCGTCCCTCGCACGGTCGCATGCAACACATGCATCAACGCGCACATTTTGACACCCTCACCCGGCCCCTGCCCACCTCAAGGCCCGCACAATCTCTTCATGAATACCCATTTCTCTCCTTAGGTTTGTTTTCTATCAATATCTGACACACACAGAGAGAGACACACGTAGCACAACTCACACACACACACACTCCCCCGAGCACACAATTCATCCCCATCCAAGGTTATACGGAGACCACTCTCGCTTGTGCTTCTTTGCACCCCAACATGCACAACACCTCAATCTTCAAAGAGGGCAACGAGTAGATCGAAGATGGCGACCACACCGCGCTAGAGAATGCAGGGTCATTTGGAAGCAGGGTGATGTGACAACGGCTGACTAACTGACTCCTCCCCCACCCTCTCTCTCTCTCTTGCACAAAATTACCAATCCCTCTCTCCCCCGCACAAAATTGTCAATCCCTCAACCCACGAGATCCTTCCCCTCTCGTCCATGTTTTTCCTGCTCTCTCATCAAACATGTTGTCTCTTCTCCTTCCACGTATACAGAATCCAGATGCATACGCATCTCATGTATATTACATGTATGCATCTTTCTCACAGACCTAACTTCTTCCTCTCTCTTTCTCTCTCTATCTCTCTCTCTCTTTGTCTCGTTAGGTTTGTCTCCTACTCTCTCGTCCACATACATACAATCTTTCCCTCCCTATCTGCTCCATCTTCAAAAGCTCTCTCTGCATGTTTCATTCACACATTGGGATATGTCAAAATGTTGCTTCTATAATGGCTGATGTAGAGTTATGGTTGTTCTTGTTGCATCCTACAAAGTAATAACTATGAAATGCATTTAGATTCTCATTTCACTGGGATTATGTGAGTTTGAGCATGTTGTGAAGTACTATAGACCTTGTATACATCTTGGGATTCGACAATGATTGTAACTATTGAATTGTATAGACCATTACATTCGAAGTCAATAGCCTAATATATTTATTTCACAATTTCAACAAATGATTAGTTCACTATAAACTAAGAAAACAAATGTGTACTCCATCCATTTTTATTTAAGTTCGCGTATTAGCATTGGTCAAAGTCAAGTTTTGTAAACTCTCAGAAAGCTTATAACAAAAAATATTAACATATACAATAACAAATAAATACCATTAGCTTCATTATTGAATGTACTTTCACATCATACATATTTGTTATGGTAAATGTTTATATTTTTCTATAAACTTGGTCAAACTTTAGGAAGTTTGACTTCGGTCAAACCTAATATGCAGAGTTTACTACTACTACTCGCTAGTTGCTTAGCCGAATCACTCAACATGCCACACGGGGAGTCCAGTGTCACAAAATTTTGAGGTCGGCGGGAAAATCTCCCGCGACCCTGATTCGAGCAGTGGGAAGTTACCATCATAGCCTTCGGAACAGGCCTACGGATGACGCTTGGTAGGGGGCTGTTTTCGTAACTTCAGGTTCACCCTACCCAGCCAACCCCACCCCGGCACCCAGAGTAGTACACCTGAATACTCCCCAATTTCTATCCCCACCGCAAAATAGACTTCTCCATGGCACTGCAGCCTTCGTGCTCCTCCCCTTAACATCGGCGCACTCGTCCACCGCAGTGCATCTTCCTAATCGACGACCTCGTACACCGCACTAGAGCCGGTCCACCGTCGTCATCGTACACGGAGCCTCTTCCCCGGCATCGTCTTCCATGGTCTCGTATCTGCTTCTCGGAAGCCGACGCCAAGCGCAGAAGTACCACCGTCGTGGACAATGAACTGACTCCCGTTGCCGACCATGACTCACATAGGCCGCCGCAACCATCGTTCTCCTCCTCGATTGGTAATGTGTGTATTGAATCACTTAGAAGTACATGTGCAGTTCCAATTTTGTTCATACCTACCCTTCAAATTTCCTGGGTGCTATTGTTCTCGTAAAAGTAATTGGTTATAGCCTCCATTGTCCAACAGAATATCAGCTTGTAATTGTGCGTCGCCCATGTATCGTGCGTCGCTCATGTATCGTGCTGTGCTTGGGTAGGTTTTTCATCTGCAACCAGTAGTGTGGCAAATGATGGAAAGGTTTTTAGAGCTAGCAAAATGCCCATGTGTTGCACGCATCAAGATGCATTTGTATGAGTAATTTATCTTGTTGGAGATGCTCTAACATGGCAGACGAGTGCTTTAATGTTGCCCACAAGATGCGCGAGTATTACTAGTAGTATATTTTTCTTGCCATGTTGAGATTTTAAAACCACGAGTGCGAACATGCAGAGGGGCAATGAAGATCAAACACGGGATATTCGGGACATCTTCAAGGAGCGTGGCAAGTTAAAGAGGAGCTGCACCGAACCTGTAAACCGAGCTTTGGTAAGTAACACCCTTTCAATTACTTCCATGTAGCCTCGTGTTCTTCGATGTGTATATGTTGTAGTTTCTGTTTCTCTTAAGCGTGGTGTTCTTCGATGTGTAATAAGAAGAGTCTTAATCGTCCTAATGCTTTCGTTTTTAGCTTGATGTAGGAAGTGGGTGTTCTCACCTTGTAGTCTATTTTTATTTATTTATTCCTTTTGAATTCACTTCTCCGAGTTATGTTTATCTGGCTTCTACTAAATGGATCTAGGTTGCTCTGAGTATTGATCTAAAAAAGAAGTAACTTCATGTCAGGATGCAGTTCCTGCGAGGAGGGAAGTATGGTCAACCTCGAGATCATGTTTCCAAAATGAGGCTGGATTACACACAAGGTGCCAGTTCCCTAATGATGCTGGATTAGACACAAGGTGCAAATTCCCAGATGATGATGGATTACACACAAGCCAGGTGGAGTCATCAGCTGTTCGTGTCCTCATGGCATTAGTAAAGGCTGAAAGAAAGCATGCAGCAGCCCTTGAGAATGTAGCTGAGTTCCTGAAGAAGCGAAAAGAGCAACCAGATGCTCTCTTCACCCAAGCCAAAGAAGAGATGGAAGAAGCCAGAAATAAGCTAGCAGAGGCAGAGCAGGCTAGGCGTCTCCTGCTATCTAAAACTGTTGTCAATACAAAATTTCCTTCATAATAGCTAGGTTCAAATGTTTATCCAGTCAGCATGCCTGTTGTGATGTCCATGCATCTACTGATGTGGCACAAAATGTTTTTTTCGGGTCATGTAATAACAGCAATTACTTTCCAAACAATAACAGACGAAGCATTGGACATGGTATAGTTCACGTGCAAGCCCGACATTCCAAGTTCAACTTCCACATCAAACTCATGTTCACAGATATCTGCACATTCATACATAATGTCCACAACCATGATTCACTTCAAACCCAAAAAAATGTAAGGAGAGTTATAAATAAAGAAAATCCTCTACTAGTTCCTGCTACCAGTGCGAGCACAACAAGTCAAGACCATGCGTACATTAATTATATTGTAGTCATTTTTTGTGTTCTAAAATGCATGCCGGACCGCGGAAGGACGTGTTGCCGGCACACGCGCGGATTCAATGAAGGCAGGCGGTGCAGTCTTAAGCTGGTTGCACGCGGCGAGGAGGCGTGCTCAGCCGGGCCTGCAGCGAGTGCGGCCCTCTTGGCCGGCGCGCCGGTTCAATGCATGCGCTATGAGAGGTCGCGTCCGTGTCAGAGCAATCACTCCCTCCAGTCCTTTTTTGTTTGGGTATAACAAAATCTCGTTTTCCATTCACATTTTAGTGGTAGGGGTTGTGCGTGTGTGTCTGTGAGAGAGAGAGAGGAGACGGTAGTCAGGGTTGTCTAATCGGTAAACAAATGAATAATGTCAGTCTGGGATGGAGACGAAAAGGAGACCGCAACAAATGTTGTGTCTACAGGAGAGATAGAGAGAGTAATTTTAGTGGTATGAGTCATATGTAGAGACATATAGGGTGTGTGAGAGAATCCCATAGAGAGAAAGACAAAGTGAAAGACGAGTGGAGACTGTGTGTTTGGCGGTGAAAAAGAAAGCTTAGGTACCGAGTGATACCAGAGAACAGTAGAGACGTGAGAGATAATGAAAACCGTGTAATTTATAATGATAGGGAGAGTGTGACACTTCTCAAGGGAGATGTCGAGAGACCATGTTTGCGAGGATAGGAGCAACATGAAGTGAGCGTGCGGGTGAGCTGGAGAAAAGAGAGTGATAGCTACCTGAAGGAGCATGCATGCGAGAGAGATGGGCGTGAAAGGAGTGAACAAAAAAGGGATTCAAATATTTGAATTCGATATGATGATACATGTAATCCATACTCGAACCAAAATTGTTCTATCAAACATGCATACTCATATGAATTCACACACATCTATGTTATTTAATATGTAGATATTACTGATCCATATATTTTAGTACTCCCTCTGTCCCAAATTTCTTGTCTTAGATTTGTCTAGATACGGATGTATCTAATACTAAAATGTGACTTGATACATCTGTATCTAGACAAATCTAAGACAAGAATTTTGGGACGGAGGGAGTAGAACATAATTTGGTTAAAAAAATTCGAATTCAACCTTAAGATTTCGAGATCATTGTATTTGTAGATCATATTATACATATAAAGGAGCAGAATTCTTTGTTGTGCTTTTGAAAGTATATATAAAAAATGATGTATATAGAATGTAATTCCAATTGAAAATGGATCCCGCCCAAAAAGAAATAGAATACAAACGGGATTCGAATTGAGTTGGCATGGTAAATGTGCACTCTGCAAAATTTGAACGAAGCGGGGAAAGTCGCAGTAACCGCCCGAAACCAAAATCTGCGAGATGGAAATCACTACTGCCTATCCCTAACACGCAAAGCCTATATGCTGGATTTCTATAGGTTTCGATAGGGGTAGGTTTGTAATTTCACCCAAACGTGACATAACCGCCTCTCACCCGCATTCATACACGGTGGGCGCCAAAACACAGTGTGTCCTCGGCCAAAATCGACTCCCTCCCCGATTCATATTCACACACGGTGGGCACCAAAAACAAACTCTCGTCGGCAAATATTCGGTGTATGCGAGATTACCGTCCTATCCCCAACCGACTAGTGTTGTTGTGATGTAGTAGAAATTTGAAACGGGGGCTAAGTTTGTAAATTTCCTCGCATTTGAGACAAGCGCGCCCTGAATACATGGTTCCCCCCTTCCTCTCTACCTCCCTTTTCCCCGTTCGTACTCCGTGGGCGCCAAAACACCCTCTCCACCCCACCCTCCTCCGTCCGCCGCCGTCCGCCACCCCATCCACCGCCGTCCTCCTCCACCATGCCGGAGCTGATACCTCGACGCCGCCGTCCATTACAAGAGATCGACCTCTCTCATCCATGGCTTCGGACCGGGATCCTTGCATCCCGTCCTCTCGCTTCATCCCCGCCGTCGTCCACCTTGCCGGCGCCGCTCCTACGACCGTCTCGTCCACCATGCCCCGCCGCCACCGTCTACCCTCCTAGATCTGCTTCCACGCCGCCGACAGCCATCGCTACCGCAGCACCGTCAAATTCTCAGCAGATGCCTACACGGCGCCGCACCAGAGGCGGTACTCTTTCGTATCTGCTCAACTTATTTATCGCAGCAAGAAAATAGATCGCCACTGCTTTACTCTGATTTCTTGTCTTGGTTGCGAAGTTGCCTTTGTCCGATTTGCACCTTCAGATCCGCCATGGCACGCTCAACACCATACTTGCAATGCTTATGGTTTTCCCCTTTTATATTCCACACTAGTTAAATCACAGTAAACTAAATTTCAAAATTGGGTCAGTCGATTTTTCAGAGCTCGCCGGAGTTCGCTGGTGCGATTGAAGGGTCTCGGGTGGTTGTGGGGCCTCGCCGAACGAAGAAAACTCGATGCGGGTGGGGGTTGGGGTGGGGGTGGCGGAGGAACACAGGCGGTGGGGGCCGGTGGTCCGGCCGGCGGCCCGTGCGGTGTTCTGTATGGGAAGAATCAGACACGAGGAAGAAGAAGGGTTAGGAGACGTAGGATCTTCATCCAACCGCCTGAAATGGTCGAGAGACAGCTAGGAGTTGCATTCTTAATGCGCTCTGGTTCATCATGTGTGGGCACTGCGCAACCAACATTTTATTATCCAAAATCTTCTTGCTCTTCTTTACCATGTTCCTCTTCTGTTCTTCTTTAATATGTACTCTCTCCGTTCCTAAATACAAGTCTTTGTATAGATTCCACCATGGACTACATATGGAGCAAAATGAGTGAATCTACACTCTAAAATGTACCTGGATACATCTGTATGTGATCCATAGTGGAAATCTCTACCAAGACTTATATTTTGGAATGGAGGGAGTATGATAGTAGTACAGTATGTTCCTTGTACTGAAGATGAGAAGGGAAAATTGCAGTGTAGAGGTCTACATGGTCGGTTGTGGACACTTTGAGCCTCTTTGATTCGTAGGATCTTGTAAACATAGGAATAGGATTTGTAGTGGCCTGCCCACTTGAATCCTATAAGAATAGAAAGGAAATGCGGGGAGCTATGTCGCCTTTGAGAGTTACATTGATATTAACAGTACCGCACCTTCACTTGAAGAGAGCTGGTATCCGAAGCCTTTCTAGCCGTGCCGGCAATACTAGCACATATATTCCAGCAAGTTCCACTTTGCTGATTTTACTCTGATGCTTAAGGTTTTCCCGTTATATCTACACTATGATCGGTGTAGCTTTTTTGTGTCGCACTAGCAGCAGTCCACTCTTGAAGCTAAACACTGCAATGACTTACAAAATTGGCACCAAGGCATTGAGTGCCATTATGGATGCAATGAAACCCATACGCTCCCCACCTGTTGATTCTTGTTCAGAATATCATCCTAATGACTATTCTAACCTCGAGCAGTCAAAGGCAGATGGCATGTCCTGTTCACCCATCAAGGCGCCTGTCCTAATTTGTCAATGTTTTATTGATTGCGGGTATCTTGCATATGTTGTCTTGCATTTCTTCTACTTTGTTGCACCGCCATCTGCTTAGTTTACTCATCATATATGTCGAGATGCCATGCCCATCCATTATCAATACATATTCCATCTGTCATCATACCATGTTTTTCCACTCAAATGTTGTTCTTGTGCATCAGACATCAAAAAGGAAGAGGGTGATTACCGAACCTGAAGGAGCACCAGCAAAGTCCTTGAAAAACATGGTGGTGCTGGAGAAATCAGACAGCACCCCACTTATATTGGTTGTACAACCAGTGACACAAAATGTAGGACCGACTCCAGCAGACTGTACCCATACTTCACTGGCCACACCCCCACCACACAGGACCTGCACTCCAGCAAAAGGTATACCGATTTCATTTGCCATAGCACCAGCTGTACCACAAAAAAATCCCACTCCAGCAAAAAGTATAGCAAGTCCACCGGCCGAAGACCTATCCCAACTGCAGAGATGGCCAATTCCTGCAGATTGGAACCCCATTCCATTTATTCCCAGTTTAAAAGACAATGCTTTCAATGTTGTTAGGGACTACATGCATATATTCTCATCATGGGAAGATTATTGTGAAGACAAACACCATTTTCACATCTTCCTGTCCAACTTACGTGTAAGTGCTATTATTCATGGCTATTATTTTCCTGTTTTCTGCTGATTGAACACATCAATGATTTACATTACATTGTTGTAACTAGGTGAGGGTCAATCTGGATAGTCATGACGAGCAAAGCTTGCTTGTGCTTTTCAAGAAAGCATTGCAGCAGTATTGGTGTTACCTGAGGAAATCACACTTTGATGGCAAGTCTATAAACGAATTCCTGGTGAAGTCTCCTGTGCTAAATTTAGAAGACATTGAATGGAAAAACCTTGTTATGCACTGGTCTCGTTCCCAGGATGAGGTAGTGTCTATGAAATCACATGACAATTTGAACTTCTACTTTTCCGCATGTTCCTTACGGATCTTTTTTGCAGGAAATCTGCTCGAAGAAGAATTCTGGTTGGACAAGAACGACAGGATATCTCAAATATGCTGCCCGCTGCTTTGCTCTTGTTAGTACTTGTTGTCCTGTATCACTGTACTTGCATATATACCTGGTTCATTATGTGACAGTAGTATGCATGATAGCTTGCTTATCAATTGTTCGCTCCAAATTATCTGATCTATATGAATGGTTACATTAGTGTAGAATATATCCAATGCCAATGTTTTTTAGCTCTGCATTGTTCTTGTAAGTACATGATGTCCTTTATTAGTGTACTTATAATGGCAGGTAGTTGTTCATGTACCATCACTTTGCAGCTTATTTTCCTTTGCCCTCCGTTTTCTACACATCAGATCTATATTTACTCTTACCATAAGGTTGGTACTGAAGAAGTTTAGCTGTGCATTGCTCTTGGCTGTACCTTTTGCCTATATCACTGCACTTACATTTATAGCTACTTGGTTATGTAGCATCACTCTTCATCTTATCTTTAAATATTCTCCATTTTTCGTATATTATCACATCTATATTTACTCTTAACAAAATGTAGAATAAAGGCAATTCTTTTAAAGAAGATTATGTGGTAAACTTCTTGAATTGCCCCCCCCCATCAGCATGGACAAGGCCTTTATAGAGCCTGTCTTCACCAATAATGTAAGTTTGTCCATCTCAAGCCTTCAAACTTTGTTGTATATATTTGGTTAGGCATGACTGCAACAGCTGTTTATTTTTGGTGTTTGCATCAAATTGCTTGTTTAAAGTTTATTATATGTAGTTCATAAACAAAAGTTCGTCCTTTCTCAATTTAAGTTTTCAGTTGTACAACCAAGTTCCTTCTTCATACCATGTAAATTAAACTATACAGAGCAAGTGATCTTCTTTTGCACTGCATGTATGCTTCTATTCTTCATCTGTAATCCAGTGGTGTGGTGAACCTACCCACTACAGCACAATGTCATATTCTGCAATGTCTTAACTATGAAAAATGTCATATCATTCTACTATTATTTAAACCTTCTCTTTATTTGCCAATCTGAAATGGTATAAATTGACAGCACACTAACCATTGATACTTATGAGTTCTTGATCTGTAATCCAGTGGTGTCGTGAAGCTGCCAACTCCTTCACAATGTCATTTCCTGCCATGTCTTGACCTGAACAATACCATATTGTGCTAATGCAAATTTAAACTGTGTCACTTTATTCGTCAGTAAGAAATGTGATGAATTGTCAGCACTGATACTTTTATGTGCAAAACATGCCATCTATCTACTTGTTTATCTTTCAGAGTGAGGAAGATATAAGTGTTGAACAAGCGCAGTCTCATCATCTTGCTCAGCTGCTTGCGCTGCAGCTCCCCAGCAGGGCTAACCTTTCTTGAACTCTATTGAAGTGCTGTCGGTTTTGTATATTATTTTGTCGGCGTGTTTATTTGCACTAGTGGTGATCTTTGATGCCCAGTGTATGTAATCTGCTGTCTGCTTGTGCTTTATTATCATAGTGGTAAACTTTGATGCCCAGTGGATGTAATATGCTGTAATTTCTTTATTGTATAGTATAGGTTTTTTCTTATTCACGATGCTGCAGTTATTTTACTGTATATATATCCTGTCTTCGCAGTAAACCGGCCAAACCGTAAAATTACGGTACATAATCAGGCCGTCATGCAATCACGATGTAGGTTGGGCCTGAAACGTGCCGATCAGCTCACGGGCCGGAAGCAGCCCAAAATGAACCCCGTCCCATGATTGTGCAAATCAAATCACGGGCTTTTAATAGGCAGAAAAATTGTCTCGGTCCTTGTTTGGCCCAATCAAATATCGGCTGCGAGTAGGCCGGATGCAAACCGGGCCGTAGTTAGGCCCAACTATATGACGGGCTTTTAACAGGCTGAAATTAATATAGGGCCAAAATGCTAAACGGGCCCTTAACAGGCCAAAACTAATATCAGGCCGAATTACTAAGTGGGCCTTTAGCAAGTTGGCCCAAAAGCATAGTGTCCAGTTGACGGGCCGAATCTGATATGGGCCATAATTAGGCCCAAAACCTCTTAAAGGGTTGGACCTGATCTGGGCCATAATTTGGCCCAGAACATGGTAGGCTTTTAACGGGCCGGATCTTATATGGGCCACTATTAGGCCCGGAGCGTGGCAGGCCATTAATAGACCATATCAAATATGGGCCGGCATTTGGCCCAAAACATGGCAGCCAGTTAACGGGCCGGCCTACTAGGGTCCTCAAAATCTTGTGGGCCTACAGCTGGGCCGGCCCATTAATGTCGGCGAAATCTCGTGGGCCTTTAGCTGGGCCGGCCCATTATGATCCGCAAGAATTTTGTGGGCCTTTACCTGGGCCGGCCTATTATGGCACACAAAAATCTTGTGGGCCTGTACCTTGGCCGGCCCATTATGGCCCGCGAAATCTTGTGGGCCTTTAGCTGGGCCAGCCCATTATGGTCCGCAAAATCTCGTGGGCCTTTAGCTGGGCCGGCCCATTATGGTCCACAAATCTTGTGGGCCTTTAGTTGGGCCGGCCCATTTAAACTTGTTGGGCCGTGCCACGTGTCGACGTATCATAGGCGCCTTCTGTCCAGTGAGTGGATGACATCTGTCCCGACGATGAGCTAACACGTGTTTCCTCTAGCCAATGATGATTTTACAGGTGGAAAATCCCCATTGGTCGGGGTTGTTAACGGGTTATCGGATCCAAAACCCGACCCGATAGCTTAACGACGTTCCGTTACAGTGGATGCCACGTGTCGGTCACCCTTGACAAAAGCACTTCTGTGACGCGCGATTTATCATCATGGAAGTGGACACTTCCGTGATGATAATTTTGGTAATGTCATGGAACACTTCTACG
Organism: Triticum urartu; assembly: GCF_003073215.2. Classification (NCBI taxonomy): domain Eukaryota; kingdom Viridiplantae; phylum Streptophyta; class Magnoliopsida; order Poales; family Poaceae; genus Triticum; species Triticum urartu. The sequence goes on from NC_053024.1 coordinate 543,235,362, forward strand.
ACAGCACAGTTATGACTATCTTGATTCTCTCATAAATTTGTCATGGATGTACATGCATGGCAAAAAACGCGACCTACTGTGACAAACACGTATCATCAGGGAAGTGTATTTTTTTGTAGTGAAGTAAAGATAAGCCAGCAGAGTAAGCCACCATGCCTAAGGTATTCAAGAGTTGCTGAAAGCAAAATTTGCTAAGTATTGGGACAAACAGATTCCGTAGATTGAGGTTACAAATTTGGATCTACCGCTGTTCAGAAAAAAGGAAATAAATTCGTGACTGTAAAAAAGCAGAGGTGCCTTAGAGGAGATCTGTTGCGGTGGGGATATATATTGTAGTATTAAAACAAGTGCTAAAACTATTACCGCGCAAGTTTTCTATGGTTTTTGGATCTAACCTATGGATCTAAATAAAGAAAAGGAAGGACAGCGACGAACACTGATGAACATCGATGAACACCGACAAACCCTAATGACGGATTCATGACGAGGGACAGAAGGCTTACTGATGTTGTTAGGACAGTAGAGCGGCGCCACAGTTCTCTGGTCTACTCAGGGCGATGCAGCGGGCGGAGTTGAGGTCGGGGACGGAGGTCGACAGCGGCGAGGTTCGTACGGGACGACGCGTTGCAAGGAAGAAGAAAGGAGAAGGAGAAGAGTAGAAGGTGGCTCTACAGTCCTATTTATAAGGAGACAGGAGACAGGCAGGCGCGAAAGACGAGGATGCCAAATGATGGTTATCCAGCTAATTGGATGCCTCGATTTTCGGGAAGACATTAAGATAAAGATCCGTTAAAGATCACATCGTGGCGGGTTTCCGAAATTCCTGGAGATGATGTCATGGTGGGTCACAAGGTTTTCACAGCAGATGTGGATGAATTTTTCTAAGTCTTGAAGATTGACATGAACAAGTTCAAATCAACCTGGGGCCTAATGTTAGGGATATAACTATTAGGTATAACCCGCCCAGGAGGGGCCGGGTCATCCCAATGACGATTCATAACAATGAAGCCCAAGATCATATGGCGGTTCATAGATAGGCTTAGTAGAGGGCCCAGACCCGAAGGCGGCTTAAGGCCCATGATTGTAAACTGTCGTGTATGTAAACTTGTATTGTAAGGCATATGAGAAAGGTCACCGAGCCGGATACGTTATATAAACTGGCCGGGACTCTAAGGGCCGCAGGGCATCAACCCGTGTATATAAGGGGACGACCTAGCGGCGGCTTAGGACAAGAAACAACAGATCGAGAACCGGGTCAAGCGTATTCGCTCCCTGCTCATCGAAACCCTAGCAATACCAACTACAAACTGGACTAGGCTTTTACCTTCATCGTAAGGGGCCGAACCTGTATAAAATCCTCGTGTCCTTTGTCCTGATTAACCCCTTTAAGCTAACCTCATCGCGACGGCTCCACGACTAAGTCCTCACACTAGGACATCTGCCGTGACAATTCCACGACAGGTTGCATTATCCCCAAGCCGCATGGGTCTGTCCCTACGACATGCATCGTCTTTTGCATCTATCAGAGCTGGCTCTACCCTTTGATTGTAAGTTGATTTATGGTTATCACCTGCTTACCTGGTACTTTATCGCGCATCACGGCCTCCCCACGTTGTTGGCCCACCTCCTGCTCATCCCGCAACGGGGGCTACACATGCTGGCACGACGCTTGTGCTCGGGTCCGTCCCTGCAACGCTGGCAAATCTGAGAGATCGAGCTCTGGCTCGCGGCCTGCCCCACGCACGTCACCTCACCAGATCCTGAGTTCCTTCATCTTCTTGCGGGAGGATCAGCGGCAGGACAGCAAGCATGGTTATGTGTTATATTCTCCTCCTTGGACAAACTCACAGGAACCTCCGAAGCTTAACTACGGGTAGCCCCGTTGGCCATTCCTTTTTCACGCAATTCGCTTGCACGTTAAAGGGGGAGCTCCTGGGCATCGCGCCTCAGGGGATCCCACTGTCTCTCAAGCCCTCGCCCTGGCCTTGACCACGGCATTGCGACATGGCATACCAGCGGCGGCTGAACCTCGCTCGAGGTCTGGGACCCAAGGACGTAGAGCATCTAGATGAGCGAGGAAAAACAGAAACCGACATGAGCCCTACCTAGAAGCATCACCACTAAGGCACGATCAAGCGCCGCGCAAGGGAATCACCGCAGGCTCACCAAGATAAATTGCCCATACCTGTCAGTGTGAACCTCATGATCCAGTATTTCAACTCTCGCGATCTTGCTCAGGTAAAGCCGCTTCCCTTTTCGGCCTTCAAGGAGCTGCTTGCATGCCAAAGGGGACCTCTTGAGCATCGCGCCTCAGGAGCTCTTATCGGACCTCGAGCCGCTCACCTCCTGGCCTTAACCACGGCATCGCGACCTGGCATACCAGCGATGGCTGAAGCCTGCCTGGGGACTGGGTCCTGTCGGCGTAGAGCACTAAGTTACCGCGAGAAGGAAAAGGAGGAACAGTGCCGGAGCGCGATATGTGGCTGCAACATCATACTAGGGGGATAACATCGGAGCGAAAGCACTACAGTTTTTTACATACCCCCACGGGGCTTGTCACAATTTCGCGCAGGGAAACAAAAGAAGAAAGCCTCGAAAGACCCTGGCCGCTGGGTATCACCGACGACGACGAGCGGACGCCGCTGCTGCGCTCCGGGTGCGGCGAGAGCTCGGCGACACGTAATTGTCGTCGCTGGACTCTGAAGAATCGCTAGGCTCGGGAGAGTCGCTGGATTCCAGGGAGTCACCGCTGCTGCTGGAGGAGCTGCCGGCAAAGCCAGGGGCAAGTCCAGCACCCATGGCCGCGCTGAGTGGATTGCCTCTCCCGGAGCAACACTCCAGGCACCGGCCGTCTTCGCCAAAGACCTTGAAGAACAATGTTGACGCACCATCGTACTCGAAGTGGATGGCGAGGGGCCCCTTTGGACAGCAGGCACGGGTGACCTCGCCCCACCCTCAAGTCATGAAGATGCCGCCCAGGGGGACGACCTCGACCTCCGCCCCCGTGGCTAGGCTGCAGCACCCGGCGTGTTGCAGCCACAACTCGAGTGGCCCCCTCGGCGGCATCTTCTCGGAGAAGAACCTCAGGAGTCGAATCCACGTGCGTGACGGCATTGTCGCCCACACCACAAACTTGCGCGAGGTGCCCTCGGCGTGGGTTCGCAAGCCGTCTGGCTGCGCAGCCTTGGCATGTCCACCACGACCCTGGACCGCGCGGCGCTGGGCACTGCCACCCTGCCCAGAGCTCTGTGCGCGGGCATACAGAGGGATCGGGAAGCCAGGCGGAGGCCGCTCGTACCAAGGCCGCGTTACCTCCTGCCCTCATCGGCGTCGCAAGGGCGGCCAAGCCTCTTCTTCGGCAGAAGTGGCCCAGGCTCCTCCCGAGGGGTTTTTCCCTTCTCCGCCGCGGAGAACCTCCTGGTCGGCGCCATGGATGCTACAACAAAATGGCGAGACCAAGAAGAAGGGAGAGCGGGCAGCAAGAAGATGAAGATGAGCAGGGGACGGGCTCAGCCCCTCTCCTCATTTATAGCCAAAGGGAGGCCAATCGCCGGCCTCCATGATCCCATGCAATAATGACCTTTCTCTGCATATAGAAGGCTCTTGTCAAGTCGAACGGTTGTCGAGGCAGTGTGGGGAAGCGGAGACGCCCACGTCCCATCAAGCGCCACGTGTCGACCAAGGCCCCAGGCGGTTAGAGCCCACGGCGCTCCGCCCTTGCCCCTTGGCTTCGCCTCGAAGCCAAGTCCGAGCGCGTCTTGGGCCCGGGGCTACTGTTGGCATTCTGGGAACGGGGGTATCCAGACTTGCCTGCCTGCGGCCCACGGCATGGTTCCATCGACGGCCTGGTACGGCCCACCTTCGTCATCAACGACTCAAGACCCTCGTGAGGGGCCAAGCCTCGCGAGGCGGACGACACCAAGATCTCCAGAAGGAGTGGCCTCCTCAGGCTGGCTCCTGAGGAGCGGAGATTTCTATGCAAGCCTCACCTTATGAGGCTCGGATGACGTGAGCCATGACGACCAAGGCCAGGCGGGCACCAGCCGCCAGCGAGCGCAGTACAGCAGTTTCCTCTTTGGTGCTGAGGAGGCAAGTGCAGGCGCGGAGTTCCAAGGAATCAGCCAAAGGTTTCCATTCCCATGGAACAAGACCAAGACCGCCAGGATGGCATGACGGAGCTCATTGCCGAGCCCACCATGGCGTCACGACCAGAAGCTTTGTAGGCGAAGACTACTTTTGTCAGGATAAAATGTACTAGTTGTCCCCCTTCGAATTTGGCCATTGTGGGATCCCTTCCCGCCTCCATTTTGGGGGAAGAGGACCAAGGCCACTATAAATATGGCCTAGCCATCACCGTAGCGGGGGATCGATCGATCGATTGATGCAGGGACCAACGGACAGATCACTCAAATCATTCTCTCCCCCACCATATCAAGAACACACCTCCTGAGGTTGTTCTTCCACTGTACTAGTTCATCCACAGCCCACCTCGAGGCCAATCCACTAAAAAGTAGGAGTAGGATTTTACACCGCAAGGTGGCCCGAACCTGGGTAAACTACTGTGTCCCATTTCCTTCCTGTTCAACGAGCTAGGCCGTGAGATCGGCAAGTAGGCAAACTGGGGAGGTTGAGTACTTCGCACGCACCCCAGAGTTCGAATCTATCAAGGGAATGCGGAGCCCGAAATCTGACAAGATCGATGGCAACTTCTAGGAGATAAAGCTTGTCGTGGAAGGACGGATTCAGAGCAAAGCTTCATGAGGGAGAGCTCAAGCTCCGCTGCCACATCATCATCACTATGGCCCGGGGAGAAGAAACTCAGAGCTATCACTCATAGAGCACTCACTATGTCTGCATGTCGCTTTATTTAGCGCCAATGACACCAAACACGGGATACCTAGGGTAATATGCATATATTTGAGGGACTCTGGGCCTCCCCGCCTCGTCTCTAAGGCAGCCGGAGCGACATGCGAAGGAGAAGGTCAGGGGAACCCTCACGAAGGATGGAAAACACTCACTTATGGGCAAGTCTTTTTTCTCTTCTATCTCAAACTTATTTGCAGTTAGTAATGTATTGGTGGATTGTAGGATGATTTCAGTCGATAAGTCTGTTTTAAACCTTGAACTCCTAGTACCTGAAATGGGCACCATGTAATTTGAACATGGTCAATCCCGACACTAGACCTGTTTGTCCCTCTGAGAGAGGAGGATCCCGATAGGGATTATTTTCCTAACTAATCATGCACACATGTCATAATCATCTTCTTCATTCCTATGTCCTTTGATCTCTTGAGTTGCCACTCACCCCTTCCCGTGCCTTGCGCCTAGCTACATGCACTCAAGCGGTCATGTGCACGAGCCAAACCACATGTAGAATTTGCCATCTCTAGTGGGAGCTCTTATTTGACACTCTTTGTTTAAAATAGACGTGCACAACACACGGGGCTCCTTGAATGAGCCGACCCAGTAACGAGTGGCACTCTGTAGTGCAAATAGTGGAAAATTCCAAAAATGTCGTGCAATGAACTTCGGTGTCTTGTAGGCAGCGTAGCAACATTGAAACTATCAAGACCGACAGATCAAAACATTTTTTGAAATGTCAAACAAGATTTTTTCTTTAAATGAAATATTTTTATAACATGAACTTTAGCGACTTTGTGAAAAACTTTTTAAAACGCAAACATTTTTTGGATATCTCAAATATTTTCTTAAAACACAAATATTTTTGAATCTTTGAACATTTCCTGAAATTTTGAAAACGCAGTCATTTTTGAGAAAAAAAGGGAATTTTTCTTAATGCTAACAAAATTTTAAAAAGCAAACATTTTTATATCTATGAACAATTTTTGGAAAACGTGAGCAATTTCTGAAATTATAATAATTTTGGAACATGAACAATTTTGAAATTTTGAACTGTTCTTTTAATATATTAAATATTGTTTGAAATTTGAAAAGAAAGAAATGGAAAAAACCCAAACAAACAGAGGAAAAAAAGGCAAAACCCAGAACAAAAACAGGAAAACCGGATTCTAAAACTAGAAAAAAGAAAGATTCACATGTTGCTCTAAAAGCTGGCCCATATCTCGTTCGCATGTGTGATCTGGCGATTATTTGATGCACGAAAGTTCCGGGAGCAACTAACTAATGGATGTCGTTGGGAGGTTCCCACAAGGGTCATTTTTCTGGACTGAAAGCACGTAAAGTGGTGCGTCTAGCCGCCTCCAAGTTTTGCATGCTCGGCAGTCCCTCTGGACTTTTTTTTCTATACACGTTTTTGGGTTTTACATGGTTTGGCTTTTCGGTGTTTGCCTGGTTTTCTCTTGAACGAAAAAAAGGATTTTCCTTTGAAAAGCAGTGCTTTTCTGCAAGAAGCACAACTATACCCCTTGGAAAAGGCAAATGTATGTCATATGCTTCCCGAAAAGGAAAAAAACAAGCATAGATGTGTTGCATGAGAAACCTGACAATTATACGTCACATGCTTCCGCGAAAAAGAGAAAAGCACAACTTTTGAAAACACAATTGTGCTTCCCTGAAAAGGAAAATTCAGTGCTTGTGTTTCCATGAGAAGCACAACTGTGTTTCCTCGGAAATGAAAAAGCAAAGCATGTGCTTCGCAAAAAAGGAAAAAGCACAAATATGCTTCCATAAAAGTTGAAAAAGCACAATTGTGTTTCTAGATTCCGGCTTTTTTGGGGGTTCTTTTTTCTGGTTTTCATTTTTTTATTCCATTTTATTTTTTGTGACAAAATTGTTGAAGCCTATGATATGAAATATAGTTTCGGAGATATCGACATGGGAAATGCAACGGTGAAAACGGTTCTTGATTTAGATGCATGATTCAAAAGATAAAAACATTTTAAGAAAATGAATCCACCAAAAAAAACTCTTAGGTTGCGACAACTGACGATACAATGTGTCATTTGTCAAGACCAGGGAAAGATGGAGTAACTTTTACAAGAGATACCTGTTAATCACTGATTTCAGGAAATTTCATCTCTGCTTGCCCACTCGAAGATGTGCAACATCACAACCGCCATGGCTGACACTAAGGCCCGTTTGGAGCCCAAGACCTGCTTAGTTCCTGCCGCAGCCCGGAGAGCTTCCCCAACGCCGTCACCCCACACCTGCGCTATCGATTTCTCAAAAACCTTCACTGTCGTGGCCGATGCAGCCGCCCGCCCGCCAAAACGCTTGCACACAGCGCGAGGGGCGGCACCGCGCAATGTTGGCTCGTAGTTTCTTTCTACGCAACGTTTTTTTTAGCATCAGTATAAACACAAGCGCTCATATACACGCGCATACATTCATCCCTATGAACGCACACACGCACACCTTATCTTTATGAGCACCTCCAAGAGACTGAGCTAGCATGTCATCTTGAGATTTACGAAGTCACCGTAGGCGCTTCGTCGTCGACGGGAACGTCTCCTCCCATTGAAAGCGCATCGCCGGAAATTTTAAAATAAATCTAGGAATAACGCGAGCACCAGGATTTGAACTCTGATGGGTTGGGGATATCACTGTCCACCTAACCAACTCAACCACAGGTTGATTTGCCTTTCTACGCAATGTTCGTTGTGTAGAATTTCTGTTCTTTCATAGTAGTATTAAAAACACGTACAAATAAGGTCATTTCCAATTTCCAAACCGTCGCGCCATTGCGGACAGTTCCATTTGCTGATTTGCGATCGTTATCGAACTGTTTATATACAACAAGAATAAATCAATGAAAAAACTGGTGGAATCAATGGACGTCTAGAAGCTAGTATTATCACGCACGCGTCACGCTCACGCTCGGCTCTCGAATGCCTCGCCCCCCACCTTGATGGCACCAAAACCACAGCCGCGCGCGGCCAGTCCGCCCGCCGCCGCGCCGCGACTCCTCTGCTCTGGACGTTTCAGCGGGCAGGCGCCGAACTCGCACGGCCCGTCCTCAGTGATGGTCACCATCGCCGGGCCCTTCCTCCCCGTCGGGACAGCCGCCGGGGCCTGGCTAAGGTGGACCTTCTTCTTCGCTGCCCCGACGACCGCTGGCTCGGGCGCGACGCGGCGCTGTCTGGATGCGGCGCGGACAAGGTCGTCGGCGCGGTCCGAGCTCTTCCGCAGGTGCATGGTCGTGGCCGACCTGCCGAAGCCGCGGCCGCCCATGACCGCCCCCGCCGGCATCCGGCGCGCGCATCCGGGCATGCAGCCCACGTAGAGGTCGCACGCCCTGGACAGCGCGCGCATCGGCGCGCCGAGGCAGAAGAAGCACCCGCTCGTTTTCCCGCCACCCTTCTTCATCCTTGTGCCTGCGTTGGCTTCGCACAGAGAAACACAAGATCGAGCACTGTAGCTTGCCTCTGAACTTATGGCCGACTGCGTTATGAGAGTGTACAATGGCACCTCGATCACCTCGTGATATATATACGCTTCCATTACGTCGACGTTGCCCGTTCCGCCCGCGTAAACCGCCGCCTGGTGTTGACCTTCTTGCGTTTACGTTCATATATCCGTGGGGTCGGCAGGTTTCTGTACCGGCGGATAAGAGGGAAATGGTCAGAATCTGCAATTATTTTGATGGATTCGCAGGAATTTGTCCACGGGTTTGGAGGATAGGGTCGAGCAACAGGTGGTATAATCGGCTGGCCAACTCGCACGCGCTGCGTCTGTTGATCCAGTGAATCATCATTGCATACGTGCACTACATACCGTACATGCATGTTAGCCGTTTTTTGCGTGCGTGTGCGTGTTTGCAATTCGGCCGGCAAATATACAATAAAACTTTTCTACCGTTGCTTGTTTCAGCGCACGTAAACCATAGGAAGACGGCGACCTCTACTGTTTCTATTGTCTGCTATAGTAAGCCATGTCTCCTAAGAGAAGCTGCCATCACTTTTCCTTTTTTATTTTTTATTTTCTGGTTAGTAACTTGCCCCTTAATTTTGGCATATAGAGGGCCAAAGAAAAAGCGGACGACAAAGACACACCACCGTTAGATTACATTTAGTACACATCAACCTAACCTTAAAGTATCTCCAACCGCCGCGCAACAGGTGGCGCGCAAAAAACATCTTTACAACATTGAAATAGTCAGTTTTTGCACACAGCTAAGCGTTGGCTCCAGAGGCCGCTACAAAATATAGCGCGCGAGCCGCTCCAGCAGGCGCTGCAAAAAAAAGGCGCACACGCCCAGCACAAACAACATATGCACTCCAAACAAAACAAAGAAGATTAAACACACAAAATCAATAATAAATAGTTCAATTTTATTACAACTCAAACAAATAGTTTATCTTTCAATACAACAAATAGTTCAACAATACAACATCAAACATACAAATCATCACCTAGAGCCAGGGCTCCTCCTCCTCCAAGAAAGAAAGTTAGGGTTCGTGCCTCTCGCCGGCGCCGATGTAGGTCCGCCTCGTCTCCGGTGGACCTAGGGCCATGGAGCGCGGTGGATCCTGGCAAGGCCCGGCGGGAGGGCTCCGTTTTTAGTCTTTTTTTCAATCTTGCTAAAGCTCGTGTCCTACTCAGGAAGGCGAGACGGCAGCGGCTCCCTGAAGATGGAATAAGGTCTCCTCGCCTAGCCCCCGTTCCGGCGGTGCGTCTAGCATCGTTGATGGGCGTGTGGAGGTGTTTCTCCGGCAGATCTATCTTTAGTGGATTTGCTCGGATCTCGTCGTTGTTCGTCTACGTTCGTGTGTCTTCGGTTTGGATCCTTTCGATCTACATTATTTTTCATCGACGGCGGTTGCTGTTGTGGGCTGTTGGATCTATGTGGCCTTAGCACGACGACTTCCCGATTGTCTACTACAACAAGTTGTACCCGGCTCTGGCGATGGAGGGGCGATGACGACGGCGCGTCTTCGGCTTGCTTCGGTGCTTGTAGTCGTCGCTAGGTGGTTTACGGATATGGATGTAGTTTTTATTTCTGGTGTTCGTTGTACTGCCATGATTGAAGATGAATAGATTGGAAATTTATCCTAAAAAACATACAAATCATCATGCTCTTTGTCGGCCATTTCATGCCGACAACTCCTCGATGAGACCCTTCTGAAGATCATCATGCGTTTCGGCACGTCGAATGGCATGATAGGAGGCAACAAATCAGGCCACCCTCGCCGCCCTCCGCCGCACTCGCACGGGATGTCCCAAAAGCTCATACTAAGAGTACTCTAAATCTTGACCACGCTCATTGTCGATGATCATGTTTTGCATGATCACACAAGCGTGCATGATGTACCAAAAGCATCTTCTAATCCCAAAATCTAGCCGGTCCTCTCACAATAGCAATTTGGGCTTGCAAAATCCCAAAAACTCTCTCCATATCTCAATATCAAATTCTTCTTCGAAAGAATCATATGACAAACTCATCTACAATGTTGAATTTAAACTAGTCTATAAAAACTACAAACAACATGCACCAAAATCATGTTGAAAATGTGAAGTTGAAGCAATACATACCTTGCAAGCGTTTTGTTGAACACCTTGTGGACGCCGAGCGACGGTGGGCAGCCGGGCGCTGTTCGTCGGAGGAATGGTGCGCGCGAAGGGCGGCGGCTAGAGGGAGACAGAGGAAGTAGCAGCGGCGCGAGGATAGGCTGGGAAGCGCCCTCGGGCCGCCGGAGCAAATGGGGTGGTGCGGGCGGCGGCGCCAGCGACTGGATTGGTGATAGGTGGAAGTCGCGGCGCGGGCGCTCGAGTTTGCAGTGCACGGAAGCGGGTGCACGAAATAAGCGGCGCGCGATGCCGTTTCGCCCCGTGCACTGAACCACTTATGTCGTGCGCGCGTTTTTTGCACCTTCACTGAAACGTCCGGAGCAGCTGTGCGCGTGCAAAAATCAGTATTTTTCTAGCACGGCGCTTATATCACGCGGCGGTTGAAGATGCTCTTAAACAAAGCAATTAGGGACGGAAGCGTTAACATATGGAGATGTGGATTTTGGAGGAGTGTTCATGTTTCTCGAGGTCAACTTTGAAAGTTAACCTTTCTTTATTTTCTTCTTTTTGACAATGAGCCTTTCTAAAAAGAACTTTGAAAAATAATCACGTTGCGGCCGTCGATTTTTCTTCTACTAGATGGATATGTGCACCCGTTTGCGAGCCAAAGCACTACTAGTTCTCTGATCTGCCGGCCGCCAGTCCATATCCCCTACCGCCTATTGTACATCACTTGACCAACCATCCACCCCACTCCACCCTCCACTGCGGCACGAGATCCCGGCGATGTCTTGGCTCACGCGCTCCATTGTGGCCACCCTGTCCTCCGCCCTCTCCGATGACGAAGACTACCACTCCGAGGCAGCCTCCGACCACTGCTCCAGTCGCCGCGACGATGGATCTCCCTAGGGAAAAAGGCATGCCCTTCCCTATTCTTCAGCCGCCAACTCTCTTCCTTCAGCTCAAGCTAGGGATTTGGCAACGAAGTGAGAGCAATGTGAGCTAGGGATTTGAGTGAGAGCGAGGAGAGAATTGAGGATTCTTACCCCTAATGTTTGTCTACAGAAGATGGAACTCCTTAGGGGAAAACATGTGCCTTCCCTATTCTCCGTGACCAATTCTATTCCTCCATCTCAAGCACGGATTTTTTTTTTCGCGGGCTCAAGCAAGGGATTTGACAGCATAGTGAGAGTGATGTGAGCTAGGGATTTGAGTGAGAGCGGGGAGAGAATTGATGATTTCTACCCCTAATGCCTATTTACAAAAGACCACCCCTCGGATTAAACTTAAGGGCTGTGTTGTAAACAGCGAAGCCTTCCCATGTGTTGTCTGTGAACCTTTTTTCCCGCAAACATCAATGACTATTGGCCCCACGCCGACTCAGCACGCTATGTTGGCCTCGTTACGATGAGAACTTGCAGAATGACCAATGTGCTCATAAAACAAGTAAAGTGACTACCTCATCACATTTTGAGAGAAAATTACAAATGGGCTCATCTCGTGAGAGTTCAGTTCTCTTCAACCAATAAGGCAAGCTCATTTCCAGTTTCAAACCGTTGCTCCATCACCGCAACGTCATGACCAGCTAGCATTTATACGACCTGTCCTGCCAGAGATTGGAGACAGTTCTATTTGCGTCCATTATTACAGTACTAGTTAAATGCCCGTGCGTTGCTACGGGCAACAATGCAAAGTGTGTGCATTTGTTATTCTACTTTGTTTGCTATGTGCAATAATTCGAAGTCAATGCGAAATATGTGTAGGTCTGTTATGTTATTTTGTACATATGTTTAGTTTATATTTACCTCATAGCTATATATGCAAACATATTTCATTTGTTCCCTCCCTCTTGCCATTATGTGTAAAAATACCCCACGTACATGTTGTGTATGGTTTCTAATAGCACTACGATTAGCTGATGGGCACGTCTTTATCTCCCTACCTACCACCCCTCATCAACAAATGAAAACTCCGACGACATTTAGCAAATGAAAACACTTGACACGCAAGGGAGCGACAGCCAACTACATTTATATGGAAAATCATTTTTCACCAATAAATAATAATAACAAATGGAAACTCCGACGACATTTAGCATTTTCGACGCTGACTCTCAAACCGTCTGTATCTTTCAGGATCGAGCGGTCCGAACGCATTTTACCATCAATGCGGTACCCCATCCGCCCATGGACCGGTCCGGACATTCGACTTTCCGCAAACCGAAACCCAACCCGGAGGGCTTTGCGGGCGTCCGGACCGTTTTCACCTAAGCATCCACACCCGGATCCAACCCAGAACCCTCTCCCGCAATATCTCATTTTACCATCAATGCGGTACCCCATCCATCCATGGACCGGTCCGAATATTCGACTTCCCGCAAACCGAAACCCAACCCGGGGGGCTTTGCGGGCGTCCGGACCGCTTTCACCTAAGCATCCGACACCAAGATCCAACCCAAAACCCTCTCCCGCAATATCTCTTCAAAGGACTTGCCGCTTCCCGTGCCGCATTCATGCAGGCCCGGAGTCGCAGCGGACGACAATGATGACGCGCGATGTGTCCGGATGGGAGGGCGCCCCTGACCGACACGACCAGACTGGCGCCACTTCAATGTGTAAGCGTTATCTCGAGAAACCAACTCCGGCCGCTGTGCCATATTGAAGCGGGCTAACCGCCTATTTTTCTGGCCGCATCTCTTTGAGCACGGATCTGGCACCATCCAAATTGCACTCTCCACATATCCGCGCACCACCCCCACTCCCCTCTTCCTCCACTCAACTGCGATTGGCAAGTCCTGGATCTTGGCACCGATGGGCGGATCCTGGCTCCACCGCCCTTGCTCTCGAGGGCCCTCTTTCTCTATGCGGTCGGTTCCTCGGAGAAGGAGGAGACCGTAATTTCCTCTTGCGACGAGCAGGACCAGCCACAACAACAGCAACCACACATGCATCCATGGTGGCCACGGCCGTGCGGAAGTAGAGAGGATAATCCGCGAGCGCCAACGGGCCGCCGGGAGACCCTGTCGCGACGCCGCGCCCTTCCGTCGCTAGAAGCCCAACTCCGACGACTCCGACGACAGCGCCCGACCGTCAGGTAGCCCAGTGATGCATATGAGGTCACCATCAAGTATAGGGTAGTTTAGATATTTTTTTATTTTATTTAGTTCACTGGACAAAATATCGTCTGGTTTTATGTAAAAATATCTAAATTTGAATGAAAGTTATTCACTTTGTTTAAATTCTATCAATTTTTTCTTTTCGTTAAATTTTGTTTAAAATGTGAACGGACGGTTGCGGCTAGCTTTGAATGACCGGCTCCCATATTAGTGTCCAAACATCTATCCGGACCGGTCCGCGGACAGATTTAGTGTCCGTTTTAGAGGGTCCATGTTGAAGTTGGAGATGCCCTTACTCTATTTTATAGTCTCACCTGTCACAAATCACGTGTCGATGTTCCTTAACCTTCTACACAAAACAAAATAGCGAAAAATGGTAAACAAATAAAAATGGTGCATTTCTTGTCCAACCAAGAATGAACACATTTTATCGTGATTGTTCTTGTTCATTTTTAGCTGCCGTATCAAAAAGTGAGTTGTTACCTGGACAATTTCTTGCAATAACATGATGGTGTTATGTTTATTTTCTGGGCACGGTAACAGGCAGTGATGGAGGAGGATTTGGAATATAAATAACCATGTTTAGTTTGGTGATTAGATGCATAATTATAGGGGTACATTAATTATCCTTCAAAAAATAACACACTGCACGATTGCAGCATGGCTTCCAAAAATAATTGGACGTGGTGTTTTCTTTAGGGCTGGAATCGACAATGCATATAGGAAGTAACAAATATATCAATTTTGTTAAAGCACATCTAGATGTGTCATAAGTATTGCACATCTAAGTCCTATATCATTGATACGCGAAGATTTGTGTGGATATTTTTTTTCCTTTTCCTTTTCATTTCTATGCTTATCTGTGTCACTTAAATGTGCAATAATTAAGACACATCTAGATATGTCTTAGACAAACCCAAAATATATACACCTACAAATTTGGAATTTCTCTCAAAAACCAATATACCTAATATTAAGGAGCGGAAGGAGAATATAATTCAGTGCAAACAAATGCAACCATTCTCGTTGCATTCAATGCAAACTACTTTGGTAATCATTCATCAACCGGGTACAACAATGCAAACTTCAAACATATACTCAGCCGTTTCCAAAGAAAAAAAAACATATACTCAGGAAAGTGCACACACCTTAATATAAAGTGTGTTTTCACATAAACTTGTTGGACCCTTGTAATTTATTTTTGTTATCCTTCCTGATGCAGTGCAGCAATGCGCCATGATGATTTCCAAACCTGACTACTGATCATGCATAAGCTCTCTGCTGCTCTAGCATTATATGCGCTAAGCAGAGATGCAATTAGCTGTTCATAATAAGAGTTATCTTATTCGTTAATATAAAAACCAAGAAGAAATGACTGCTGCTAGGACTCAAGTCAGTAGAAAATCTGCACAAACAAGGCATCAATCTCTTCAGCTCTATTGCTCTTAATAAGTGTACAACAAATGCTCTTAGAGAAGGGAATATACGAGTAGCAAAGCATTCAGATTCACATCCAGCACAATCAAGGAATTAACAAAGAGCAAAAACATATGTCCAGGAATCGCAGACAATGGTGATCTGTTCATACACATTTTTTTTAGAAAAGAAGGATGACCCTCGGCCTCTGCATCTAGAAGATGCATACGGCCACTTTATTGATTATTCTCGAGGACTTTACAAAGTATTACAACAATATGCCTGAATCCGTCATCTTGGCAACATATGCCACTACTTCTATCCATATGATGAAGGGGTGCTACCTGGGCCAAATACCCGGTCTACTCACCTAAGCCTATCGTCAAAAGCCAGAAGCCCCAGCCGAGCCACATACCGGGTCTGGGGCATAAACTGGTCTGACGCACTCACATGTATCGTCGCCGTCATCTTCCACATGTCCGTCTTCAGAGCAGATATTGAGGCTTCTACCTTGTCAGGACACTCCGCATCGACGCCACCTTGACGCCAGACAACTACCTCCACCTGTGCGAGTCCATCACCGCGCATCGGGCGCCGAATCTCCACTGCACCACGCCGTCGAGATCCGCCGTCATCAATGTGAAGGATGAAGTACCGCTCCACCAAAAAAGGCGCCTGCTGGTCCCTCAATCCCGTGTACGCCTCCAAGAATGACGCCCCCAAGGAGGAAACGACACCAACGCGTCGCCGTCATCCGATCAACTGATCTAGGGTTTCCCCCGGAGGTAGCGGATAGAGGTCTAGAGCTTCTCCACGGTGATGCCTTCAAGAAGGTAATGACACCACAGGGTGCCACCAACGCCGCTCTTGGCATCAAGCCGAGCACAAGGTTTTCACCCGGATCCGCTCGAAGAACCTCCATCACGTATTGTGTGCACGGGTCGCCGCCGATCTAAGCTGCCACACATGGAGCAGGCCGCACCGGCCAGATCAAATCTGTCCGGAGGGCACAACCCGCATAGTGCCGACCCAACCACCAGGCCCTCCATGCCGCCACCGCCGATCCGAGGTCAGATAGTGTGTCGCCGCAGACCCAGTCGCCGCCGCCGAACGCCGCCACGCAGCCCGAGGTAGGGCCGGCTGCCGCACCCCACCATCGCCACCCTTGTTCGAGGCAGCCGCCGCGCCGCCGCAGGAAGGCAGGCCCGCCGCGCCGCCAGGCCAGATCGGCCGTGCCACCCACGCCGCGGGGCTCCGCATCGCCCGCACGGCGCAGGCAAGAGGGAAGACCCCCGCCACCGCCATCAGCCCCGGGCTATAGCCGGCGGCGGTGGAGGGAGGGGAGGACGGATGGGGACCCCCGGCGGCTAGGGTTTTGGATCCCGCCCGAGTCGCCCGAGCGGGGGCGAGGCGGGGGCGGGGGCGAGGCGGGGGCGGGGGCGGGGCTGCAGTGAGCAAACTTGGCACTTGAGGACTGTAGTACGAACAATGGGGACTGAGATTGATTGACGATGTGGAGAGACAACGCGATAGCCAGGAGTCACAGACAATGAAGGACTTGATGACGATGGCCGCTCTCCAGGGCGCAGATCCTCTGACTTCCCTTCAGCAACGCTGCCTCTACCTTAGCCGAGAGAGTCATTGGATCAAAAGCTGGCAGTCCAGATCGAGCGAATCACTGTAGCGCATGCACTGTTCATACAACATTGTAGCTTGTGTACTGTTCATATCACTGTTTTCAGTGGTCCTGTTGCGCCAGATCTGGGCGGTCCGTTCTCAATCCAACGACTAAAAGTAGAGGAAAGGTAGAGGCACTGTTCCTCTCTGCCTTTGCCACAGCAAGGCAGAGAATCCACAACCCGCTCTCCATGCGTACACTACCGTGAGTTCCACTGCCGCGTCCTGCAGCTCGCAATCATGCCTCCCCGTGCCCTCTCCCTGTCATTGCATAATTAGATCGTCCTAGCTTGTTCCTTGAACGGCCATACGGCGCCCCGGGGACGCCAACCAATCCAGAGCTGCAAGATGTGCGGGATTCACCGGGGCGTGGCGAGCACGATAGACACGAGCCAAGAGACTCGATCGTGCGTTTGATGGTGGTAGAATTATCTTGGGTTCTCACGTAGGTATGCACACATGGAAGGCAGGAAGGGCCATGTGATTGATGGAATCAATCTCAGTCATTTCGTATGGAATGTGTGATTAATGCGAGATCATGGGAGAAGCGAAAACTTTGGTAGGAGAGAAACAAAAATGGAAGGAGGTAAGGAACGGAAGGACAGATTTATGTCTCCTTCCATTGCTACGGACGATTTTTACAGACATGATTTGTAGCAAAAATTAAGGCAGTTTCCATGATCTATTTATTAGGTGCCGAAAATCGATGGGTGTGGCCGCGTGGGGTTACGAAGGGTGGGGAGGTGCGGATGAAAACAACGACGTAAGAGGGGAAACGGAACCTTATGGTTCTTTTAGGTAGTAGAAGATAGATAGTAGAGATAGAGATAGAGATAGAGAAAAGATAGAGAAATGGTCGTTTGGTGGTTTCGAAATTTCGATGTAATTTTTATAATAAATCTTGTATCCTTTTTAAAAGAAATCTGTCAACAAGAAGTAATCAAGAGGGGGAGAGAACCGGTCGAAATTTCGATGTAAGTTTTATCATGCGCGTGTGTTGTACGCACGCGTCACGGTCGGCTCTCGAATGCCTCGCCCCCCACCTTGATGGCGCCAAAACCACCGCCGCGCGCGGCCAGTCCGCCCACCGCCGCGCCGCGACTCCTCTGCTCTGGACGTTTCAGCGGGCATGCGCCAAACTCGCACGGCGCGTCCTCGTCGATGGTCACCATCGCCGGGCCCTTCCTCCGTGCCGGGACGGCCGCCGGCGCCTGGCTAAGGCGGACCGTCTTCTTCGCTGCCCCTACCTCCGCTGGCTCGGGCGCGACGCGGCGCTGTTTCGACGCGGCACGGACAAGGCCGTCGGAACGATCCGAGCTCGCCCGCAGGTGCATGGACGTGGCCGGCCCGCCGAAGCCGCGACCACCCACGACCGCCCCCGCTGGCATGCGGCGCGCGCATCCGGACATGCAGTTCACGTAGAGGTCACACGCCCTCGACAGCGCGCGTATCGGCGCGCCGAGGCAGAAGAAGCACCCGCTGGCTTTCCCGCCACCCTTCTTCATCCTTGTGTATGCGTACGTGAAACACAAGATCTTGCCTTTGCACTCGATGGCTGGCTGCGTTATGAGAGTGTACAATGGCACCTCCATCACCTCGTGGTATATATATACGCTTCCATTCCGTGGACGTTGCCCGTTCGGTCCGCGTGAACCGCCGCTTGGTGTTGACCTTTTTGCTCTGGCGTTCATATCCGTGGGGTCGGCGGATTTCTGTACCGGGCGGATAAGAGGGAAACGGTCGGAATCGGCGAGTATTTTGATGGATTCGCAGGAATTTGTCCACGGGTTTTGGAGGATATCGGCTGGCCAACTCGCACGCGCTGCGTCTGTTGATCCAGCGAATCATTGCGTATGTGCATATGCATGTTAGCCGTTTTTTGCGTGCGTTCTTGCAATTCGGCCGGTAAATATACAATAAAACTTTTCTACTGTTGCTTGTTTCAGCGCACGTAAGCCATTGGAAGACACCAACCTCTACTGTCTCGATTGTCTGGTAGCTCCTGGTAAACCATGTCTCCTGAGGGAAGCTACCGTCACTGTTCCTTTTATTTTATTTTATATATGTTTTCTGATTGGCCACTTGCCCCTTGATTTTGGCATACAGAGGACCAAAGAGAAAGCAGAAGACACGGACGCACCACCACCATTAACATTTACATCATCCTTAAGCAAAGCAATTAGGGACGGCAGCGTTAACATACGGAGATGTGGACTTTGGAGCAGAGCAGAGCAATTATTCATGTTTCTCGGGGTCAACTTTGAAAATTAACCTTTAAAAAAAACGTTGAAAATTAACCAGATCGCCACCGTCGATTTTTCTTCTACTGGACGGATATGCGCACCCGTTTGCGAGCCGAAGCACTGGTCCTCCGACCCGCCGGCCACTAGTCCATATCCCCTACCGCCTACCGCACGTCACTTGACCAGCCAGCCGCCCCACTCCACCCTCCACTGCGGCACGCGCTCCCGGCGATGTCGTGGCTCGCGCGCTCCATTGCGGCCACCCTCTCCTCCGCCCCCGACGACGACGACGAAGACGACCACTCCGAGGCAGCCTCCGGCGACGAAACCCCGGATCACGCCGCCAACGCCGACGCCGAGGAGGACGAGCAGCCGGACACCCCCGGCCGCGGGGTCAAGGGCGACATCTCCGAGCTGACCGAGTCCCTCACCCGACGCTTCTGGGGCGTCGCCTCCTTCCTCGCGCCACCGCCGTCCGCCGGGGCCGAGGCCGCCGAGACGTCGACGGCGGCGGCTGAGGCGGAGGCGGAGGCGGAGGGAGAGCATGGGCCCCAGTCCCCGCGGGTCGCCGGGATCCGGAACGACCTGGCTGAGATCGGGGGCAGGGTGAGGAGCGGCATCTCGATGCTGTCCAACGCCAACGCCGTGGCGGAGATCTCCAAGATCGCCTCGTCCTTCCTGCCTTTCGTGCCGGAGGAAGAGGAGGAGGATGTGGATGCGGTGGACCTGACGGAGGAAGTGGTGGTGTTCGTCAGGCACATCTCGACCTCTCCCGAGACGTGGCTCGATTTCCCCCTCTTCGTCAACGACCGGCACGCCGATGGTAAGACCCAGTTGCTTCAGACTTTTCTGCTCGAGCTTTATCTGCACTAGACTATTATTTCGGTCTACTATGCACTTGTGTGGTTATGAGATGCAAGTGCAGCAGAAGACTCTGAATTCTGAAACTCAGATTATTAGTGTTGAATCAGGTGTTTTAATCTAGTAGATCTTTGCAGTTTTGCTCAAACTATGTTTATACTGCCTATGCTGTGGTTAATAGAATGGTGTATTTGCTAAGTGTGGAGACATGAGGGTGTAGCTTCAGGCCAAATCAATCACATCATGTTCAAACTGACTGTTTCTCCACATTTTTTAAGGGTTACCAAGGAATTGCATTGAATTAATTAATATGTTAGCACTCCATCTGATTACATTTGCTGATATCCAGTTCGACAGAGTGGGTGCCTGAAATGAGTTACTGTGTCTAGTCTCATTAGGGCTTTAATCGAGTTTGTTTGTTTAATTGAAGCGATATTTAGTAGGAAGTAATTTAGTGAGGAAGTTTTGGAGTATAGATTGCGGATTTTAATAATGAGAGAGAATGATAGTCCATGTTAGTCAGTGTGTTCCAGCTCTCAGTATGCACCTTCTCATAAATGCTCATGATGAAAATTTTGTCGTTTGCCATGTATTCTTAGTATCGAATTGTTACGAAGCTGCAATTTCTGCAAAAACATCAGGATTAACTATGCCATTTACTGATCTACAAGACCTCCCAAAGCTAGAGATGCATTAGAAAACACCAAAACACTGACAAAGCTAGATGCAGACTCAAAGCACATATACCAGCACCGTAACTTAACCTGATGATTCACGTAAACGACATCAAATAAGGTTTTTATAAAAAATTGCTTGCTTGTAACATTAAATTTTTACTTATTAAGACATACAAATGAAGTCCCTACAAATAAATGAGTTGTGTCAATTGCCCACGCACCTTTGATCAATAACTCAAAGAAGCACTTGACCTTGACTGCTTTCTATACTTACTGGAAGTTAAGCTTGTTTTCAAGGAATCAAGGTTCCTGATGATATCAGTACATGTACACAGTATAATTGAACCAAGTACATTTATCCAGCAATTTTTTTTTTAGATTTTAGCTTTTGTACATAGACTTATTGCCAATCTTCCTGTTGTTTACGGCGTAATCATAATTTTCCCTACCTACCAAACTTGCGGACCATGGAACTATCATTGACTACTGTACTTCTTTGCACTAACTTAGCGTAGTAATCAGTCACAAATGTGTTTTTAGAATGATCATGAATACTCCCTCCGTTCCAAAATAGATGACTCAACTTTATACTAAGGGAGTACTTATTACTATTTGCTTAACATCATGCTCTCCTTCTCTTCATTATGTGGGAGTAGCTATTCATGCATCTTGTTCCATCATGTCAGTTGTATGTTACATATCACGCCTGACTGTTGCTCAATTCCTTCGCTTATATCTGCTATGCTTTTGTGTTCAGATTTTGAACTGTCAGATACACAATGTGAACATGCATTGGCTATAGAGCGTATAGTACCAAGCTTATCATATCTCAGAACCGAACTTTGTTCGACCAATATGAGTGAAGCATGCTTTTGGAAGATCTATTTTGTGCTTCTTCACTCAAAGCTCAACAAGGAAGATGCTGAACTTCTTTCAACGACACAAGTACACTCCCTTCTCTCTGTCTTATTATTTCTGTTGTGTTTTCCAAACATTCTTAGTTACCATAGATTATCATGCCATCTTGTTGCAATGCATGCAATCCTACAAATAACTTTGTAAACAGAAACATGTGCCCATGCATTTGCCTGTGTTTACCTGTTTCCAAATGTGGCCTCTCATTTCCATATTCACCTGTTAAGAGTCACTTTTGGAGTTGTAGCTGTATCGATGACGATTTTTTATCAGGAATTCATCTTTTGATCCCTTCTATATCTGCAATACGTCATATTGCATGTTCACAAGAAAGAAGACATCAATCTGCATTCTCATTAAGCTTGAGATAGTGAAATTCCCCGATACTTTATTCTATGCAACTGTATGGAATTGGATCTGGATTGTTCATCCATAGTTGAATATGGGATTGAATCCATGATCTCATAATATTGCGAGACTTGTCTTAAACGTCTAAGCTGGGAAATCAGGTCGATTTATCTGAGTACTGTAAACGGGCTTCAGAATATCTAGAACTTGATAGTGGCCCTTGTTGACTTTCAAAAAAAAATAGTGGCCCTTGTTGGCTTTATGAACAAGGATTGAGTGTTTACATCCATTTCCAGCCAAATATCAATTATGATAAATCCACCATGTGCCATCATCATTGGTACAGTCTTGCTTAAGTTTTATGTTAGCTCTGAATGCTAAGTTGAGGATATTGTTAACTTTAAGGTCGCAAGCATAACAAAGCCCAGAAGTGGTATCTAATTATATACTCCCTCCGTCCAAAAAAGCTTGTCCCTCAAATGCATGTATCTAGCACCAAGTTAGTGCTAGATACGTCCATTTGAGGAACAAGCTTGGGACAAGCTTTTTCGGACGGAGGGAGTATAATTCTTTTTAGAGATTCTAATATGGACTACATACAGAGCAAAATGAGTGAATCTACACTCTAAACTACGTCTATATACATCCGTATGTAGTCCATATTAAAATCTCTAAAAAGACTTATATTTAGGAACAGAGGGAGTATGATCTCTCTTAAATCTTTATGCATATCCAAGCTCCATATTGTATTCTCATTGCAGATACGCTAAGTCACTCGTCATGTTAAATCTATCAGCTCATCAAGTTGAATATACTCAGCGTTGTTAATTTTTTCAATATTCTTGTGGTGGAAACAATTAGGATTGCTTAAAACTAAGATCTTCCAAATGGAAATATCAGTGTAAAATATAGGGTACTCCCTAGTCCCTACAGCAAACCTGAACAGCAGGAGGATATGTTAATGGGCCATTAGAATTTGGATTGTGAACTAAGATTATGTTATTTTGTCTAGTATGCATATGATTCATGGACAATTGTACCGTCAATATAGTTACAGAATGGTGACCATCATGCATGTGGAATGTTGTGGATCATATTATGATGTCATCGGTAGCATATATACTATCCTGTTGTCAAGATAACATATCAACATATGCATACTAATATATCACCCTTGGAAACTAACATTGACAACACCAGTGAGAATTGAGAAATGTCAGACTTCGTAGTAATGTTGGAAAGGGTTCTCGCGATGATCTTTTGCTAAATTTGACCTTATTGAGATATTTCTTTCATGCAGATCCTGGAAGCAAGAGAAGAGTTATTGCAAAGCTCCCCAAGGATGAAAAATGTAGCGTCTGAGGGTCCTGGGGGCCCATCAGAAAGCAGCAATGTTCTATCTACCCAAGCTGAAGATAGAGAGTTGTCACCCTCAAGCATCCAAGACAAGAGTGGAATGGCTGAAGCAACATCTTTCCAAGAACCAACTCCTGATTCTCTGCCAGGGGCTGAGGCTGACAAGCATCCCATTTCAACCAGCGAGCCGGAAATTATTGACAAGTCTGTAATTGAAGAAGAGCTGGTGGTGAAAACTGAAATCAAGAATCAGGGTGACAAACCCAACCTGTACACCCCGGAGGACGACGACGACAAAGAAGTGGAGGATTGGCTAGAGGACATGGACCATGCCGACAACAAAACAGGCAATATCACCTCGGTTGGGCAGGACGAAGACGTGTCATTCAGCGACCTGGAGGATGACGATGATGATTAAGGGTTGCCTGGTGGTAAATACCAAGCCCAGTGCCTGATACATATGCTCTGCGGCTTCAAGACATACGGTCGCTGTTAAACGAAGGATCGTGTCTCAGTAGCTACTACAAAGCGAACAACGCGGAAGCAGAATCACGACAAGTTGATAAGCGTGTGTCTCCGGGGTTTTGCTTTCTTGATTCGAGTTGAACGTTTACTTGTGTGCCGTCATGGTCTGTACATAGAAACAGTAGCCGCACGTCACTTGTAAGCTGTGTTGATGCAAGATTCTGAATGTAGATGCTAAAAACATGTTCATTTTTCTAGTGAACGCAAAATACGATACGGACTAAAGCTGTCAGATATCGTGTAACTGGTCAAGTTCAAGTAAACTCGTTTTGTTTCCGTATTCTACTTTCTTTGAGTTTGAGGAGCAGGCTGCTTTTTACTCTCCAGACAGAGTCTCAAATCTGAGTTGTTCGTCGAAAGCAAACTCGAAGTAGCAATATCTCCAGCACAATGCATGTCCTGTTGCTCGCATTCTTGTGTTTAGAGTTTGTCTAGTCCCTGATAGCCCGTGGTCTAAGAGTAACTCCAACCAGCTGACTCAAACTGTGCGCGTGTGTCCGTTTGGGTGTCGAAACGAATCAAAGTGTCGGCTCAACGCGTCCGTTCAGTGCCCATGTGGACGCATTTCTGACCCAAATTTGCATCCGATTTACGTCCATACTAAGAGCAACTCCAACCGGCCGACTCAAACTGTGCGCGCCTGTCCGTTTGGGTGTCAACATGGAGGTCTAGGGTTTACAGGGTAACTGGATGCGATCTTGGCTGCTGCCGCCCTTGCCTTGGGAAACATGTCTAGGTTAGGTTGGTTCCTCCCCTTGCTGGGCCCTGGTCGCCGGCCCATGCCTTCACTTGGTTGGGCTTGGTTAGCCACCCCAGCGTCATGGCCAGGGAGAACGATCTCAAGTTATCCTCGTGGTCAACATCTGTTTTCTTTGTACTGCAATATTATGTTCATCGTATATTTAAAAGATGTTCAATGTGTATTTTGGAGGAAAAATATACACAATATTATGTTTATGTATAATATAAGAAAATATATTCATCATGTATTTAGAATAAATATTCATGTCATATTCAAAAACATGATCACTATGTTTTTGAAAACATCAATGTGCACATATAACATATTTATATAAATGAAAAAGTAGGGAAGACAATGAAGATGGAAAATTAATAAAAGGAGAGAAAATAGATAAAAATGAAAAACCGTAAGAACAAAAAACAAATAAAACCGAGCTGACGGACTTCTTCAAGGGCCAGAGTGTCGCCTTTGACGCCCAAGGGCACAACCCATATAGCGACGTCTCTGATGGCCGCATCCTTCAGGTGGAACGGGGACAAGATAGGCTGAACCACTTAGGCTGGTCATAATGGGCAAGAACATAGTCTAGTAACTTACACACTTCCCTAGACTATGTTACTACCTTCACAGTGGGTAGGAACATCTATGTAGTGTCATGCAACAATGTATTTATTAGGTTATATACTCATTGTTTCTTGGAGTGTGTGATATTCCGGTAACTTAGCTAGTTACCACAAGCACCTCTCTCTTCATTAAATATGTGACACATAAGCAAAATTGTATTGGAGTGTGTGATGTTACTCATAAGTTCCTCCCGTTTGTGACCAGCCTTACGCATACAACCCTGGCTACGATGAAGACATGTGCAGGGCTTTGATATTCCGCCTGGCAACTTTCACATAGAGTCAGTGTGGCCGGCCACTCGGTTTGCAGTTTCATCACAAGTCTGGGGATCTATACGTGGCCGACGCCTACAGGGGACTCATGCGGGTTGGTCCTGGTGGTCGGGAAGCCACAATATTGGTTAATGCGGTCGATGATTTACCTCTCCGCTTCACCAACGGGGTTGAGGTCGACCAGGTCACCGGTCAAGTCTACTTCACTGACAGTTCTATGAACTATGACAGGACGCATCATGAGATGGTCACAAGATCAGGGGATTCAACAGGGCGTCTCATGAGGTACGACCCACATACCGGTGATGTTGCGGTGCTCCAAACACGCCTGGCGTATGCAAACAGGGTCGCTATCAGCACCGACTGTACGCATCTCATTGTTGCATCTACGGGGCCGTGCAAGCTACTAAGGCACTGGATCAAAGGGGCCAAGGCGGAGGCGGGGACGTCTGAGCCATTTGTCGATCTCCCCGGCTACCCCGATAACGTAAGGCCTGGCAAAATAGGAGGTTACTGGGTGGTGTTACATGGCGAGAAGAATGAATTGCCTTGTCATCCCAATAGTCATCTGCTCGCTGTGAGGAGGCAAATTTTCGTGTTTTGACCCTTTTCTGAAACCTATTCAAGATTTGACACTAGTTTGAAAAAAATTCGAGATCTGACCCTTTTGCTACCGCCAGAGTCCATGGCGGTAGGGTCTAACAGCGAGCGTAGGCTGTTATACCCTACCGCCATGGTCCCTGGCGGTAGCAAAAGGGTCAGATCTCGATATTTTTTCAAACTAGGATCAAATCTTGAATAGGTTTCAGAAAAGGGTCAAAACACGAAATTTAGCCCTGTGAGGATCGGAGCTGACGGCAAGATACTCGAAGAGATGAGGGGGCCCAAGCGCGTCAAACCGGCAGAAATCATGAAAATAGATAAACGGAAAACTTTACATAGGCTCTAATGACTTGTCGTACGTCGGCGTAGTTACACGCAAGTGGGGAGGCTGGAATTTTTTGTGTTTCGCAAATAAATAGAATTTCTTTATGCAC
Organism: Triticum urartu; assembly: GCF_003073215.2. Taxonomy (NCBI): domain Eukaryota; kingdom Viridiplantae; phylum Streptophyta; class Magnoliopsida; order Poales; family Poaceae; genus Triticum; species Triticum urartu. The sequence continues at coordinate 543,261,598 of NC_053024.1, forward strand.
ATAGATTTTATAAGAGTTTTTTGTTGTTGTAATGGTTATCGATCGGTGAGTGCAGGGGGCAACTACTATAGAATCTGAGCCTACTGTGAAAGAATAGAAAAAATGAGTTTGGACCATTGGATGGCATATTGATGGCTCAGATTCGGGTGGAGCAATCTCTGACTACAAGTTTGCAAATAGGTCCCTGCCTGAGAGTTAATTTGCTCCCGTCGTCCTAATCATTCAGACCCAAACCCGATTCCCCGATGCACCGACACACGCACGATCTAAAATTCCTCCTCCTGCGGCGGCGGCGGCGGCCCAGATCCCTCAACCAAGAGCTGGGCGAGTACGACCAATGGAGGCGTGTTCCAGTGGGGAAGCACCTCAGAGCTGATCAGATCGGAGAGGAGCAGATCGGATGACTCCTGGCCGTTGTGTCGCCGCCCACCCGGTTATGCAGAGCAGATCCGAGCTCGCCGGCTACTAAGCTCCGCCCTACTTTGTGCTCGTCACTGGTCACTGCCTCCCCATCCGAGGTTCCAGGAGCGGTGGGTTCGTCGCTTCCTCCTTCACCTCGTCGGCTGCAAGCAGGTGATGCCATCTCCAGTTCTGTTTTCCTGTACTTTTCCATGTCACTGCTCATATGGGAAGATGCCATTTTATAACTTCAATTTGATGATGTATTGCTACTGTTCTTAGTGGTTTGGTAGTCTATTTTGAAAGTTCTGTTTCATCGGTAATTACTTAGATAACCAAGTTGGAAGGTTGCAGATGGGTAGATAAATCCCCGATTTTAGGACAACTCAATAAAAAATATAATTACTACCTGCGGTTGCTAAGTTTGTTGTCGCAATATGCAGCCATTGGTTGAAAACTTGATGGGACAGTAAGCTCATTTTTATTGTGAAGATGAAGATAGATTTTACCAGTTCATATAATAGATGGATTGTATTAAATTTTTCCAGTTCTAGGCACACCCTTCCATCTCTAAATTTGATTTTTTATAAATGCAATCTTGTGGTGATATGGCTAGAATCAAGAGGAACACATAAGCTTAACATTTGCATGCTTCGGTAGCAAACTTTTCAAGAGAATAGTCAGTGTACTTAAACTCACAAATGCAAAGTATGCGCTCCTGTAAATAGGCGACAGCGACACCACTGTACCTTTGTTGTACTTTGCGAGAAAAAGTTAGATGTATGGAACATCATGTACAATCACAGCAATGCTTCCATTAGAAAAAGTACTATAGAAATCGGCAGATGTAGCATAGGCCCTGATTTTTTATGTATCAGAAGTGCAAAACCAATCTCCAGCAGTAGACCCTTTTCATAGAAACGTTGGTGGAACCCTACATATTGTCCATTCTTCTGGAGTTCATGAACACCAGGCACTGATGGGTGAAATTTGCTGGCAGTAATCATTGATGCAAAGCTTGTTGTATAACTTGCGGGACGTACCAGAAGAACAACCTTCCATATACGTTGAACAATTCTAGCTAGAAAGTTTCCAGTTCCTCTGCAGAAATTAAAATCAAGACTTTAGTAAGACAATAAAGAAATTTCAATGCTGGAATACTGCAATGCGCACCATTTCAGGACTTGCTAGTAAGCATCTGTAATTGCACTTTCTTTAGGTGATAAATGCAAGTCATACCATCAGTTTTTAACCAATTTAAATAATGACAGTGCTGGATGCCAAGATAGATTTTCTCTGTACTGAAGTGCAATTAAAAGAAAAGGCGCATATATCTTGTAGCTTTACTTCTATTTCGTTTGTTCTTTCTCCTAGGGAAAGTAATATGGCTCGTGCCCTTGTTCTAATGCGGAAGGTACCCTAATTTCTGATTTCATTCATGCCATACTATCGGACGATGTAAGTTTATTCTCTAATCGATAATGTTTCCATGAAGGCTTTAGGCGCATTGCTTATTTTCTTAGCAGATACACTGAGATTAGTTCATTTCCTCCCTCTGATTTGTCATGCTGTGTTTGTGTTGTGTACCATGAAGATAGCAATGCAGTTCATTAGCAGATACAAACTGGGATTAGCAGCACAAGAAGCTCAATGAGCAAGAAGCATTCGGTGAGCATGAAGCACAAGATGCAAAGACTGTAGCTTTTATGTGATGTACCACCAAGATAGTAATGCAGCTTTTAATGGCCGTACTTGTTGGGTTGTGATTATTTTAGTCTACTTAGTCTTGCCCGTGTTGTAACAAAAGTAATCCTCTCATGCTATGTAGCATTTGATATGTATGTATCTCTTCTGTTTGTGTCTTATATGGGATCGTCAGGTTTGAAATGTATGCTTAGGTATGCTTGAAGTGGGTGGTTAAATTTGTCATGTACTTTCTAGTCACCAATATGTCTGGATTTCTTGCATATTTACTGATGTAGCAGAAGCTACTAATTAAATCAAATCTACAAGAAGTTTCATGCCGTACATATGTGCAATTTTTTTAAAACCTAAGAGACGGATACCTGTACAGTTTTGTACAATGTCTTATTTATGACAGGCATAATTATTGATATCTGAGGGTGGTTATTGCAAAAGTCATCCTGTATATGTACCTAATAGTAGGGGTTTTTCTTAAAATGTGCATTGAGAACCCTCTGCCTCCATCTGTACCAATCATGCTGCATCCGATGGTCCAGATTTCTTTTTCTATTTTTTCACAGCAAGCTCAGATTCTATAGTAGTTGTCCCCCATTTTTCACATGACAAACTGTTCATCAATATGATGCATGCTTTGACGATGATTTTTCGTGTTGAGTGTGTTTTGAACCACAGAGAACATTTTATGTAGCCAAAACTGTATATGAGAGCATTTTATGTGCAGCAATCATCAGAATAACTAGTACTAGTCGGTCCATCCGTTCAGACTTGTGGAAAGGTGGCAGAATTTTCCGTCGACTGCCACGTTGAGCTGTGTCCCGTATTCCATAAGGCAATAACTCGGATAGAAATAAAAAGATCGGTACGTGCGTCGATCACTTCTTGGCGAGCAACACGTCGGAGTTCGGAGCGGGCGCAGCACGAACGTCACCTTGGTCGCCATCGCCAGCTTGCACTGCGGGCACGGCTTGGCCTCCATGGTGGCCGTGGCGTAGTACCGGGCGCAGCTGCACATCTTGGCAGCGGGGTACAGTACAGGGTCGTCTATGACTTCATCATGGTCTTCAACTCATAGAAGGTGAGCAACTCATCTCCGTTGAGCACTTCAATCATGGTCTTCAACCTACGCAGTACTCGCCGACGTCCCGCCGGCTCAGCGTGTTGGAATTTTGCTAGTAGGCCTTTGGCCCAAAGCCCAACTAAAATTCTGAAATTTTCTTGGCCCATTCATGCACACATGTGAGTGGAGTAAGTGAGGCTAAAGTTTAGTCCCACCCCGGAAGTTGAGAGAGAGTTGCACCTCTTTATAAGGTGAGCTCTTCTACCACTTGTATGAGCACGAAAAGAGGAGACCTACACGCGCGCTCCTCCTCCTCCTCGCTCGCCTCGCCTCGTCACGACGCGCCGCGCCGCGGGTTGCGCGATTGAGCCGGCGGTGCTGCACCCGCTGCACCGTATGTGATTCTATCCCGGCGGTGCTGCACCCGCTGCACCGTATGTGATTCTATCCTTCCTGTTCGAGATCGTGATAGAATTCATGCTTCTAGTACGTGCCCTAGACGTGATATGTTCATCTGCTATGCTAGTTCGCATGATTAGTTTAATCTCTGCTGCTGTGGTCATGATTTATCTTCTGTTTATCCGGATTAAATCTCGTAGTAATTTGCTCATATTTCTAACAATCCAAAAACCTGATTATAGGCAACTTACTTCGAGTGGTTTTGCTGCGCATCTGAAGCCGCCTGCCTTTAAGGGGGCGCAATATAAGAGGTGGCGCACGAGAGCAGTCTACTGGTTTCAGACCATGGGCTGCTATGATGCCACCAAGGGCAAGCCTGAGGGTGATCTTAATCCAGCACAGCTGGAAGCTTTTGAGAAGATCGATACCCTCTTTAAAGGCGCTCTTCTGAGTGTTCTTGATAACTCCATTGTGGATTCGTATATGTCGTTTGACAACGGCAAAGACATGTGGGCTGCGCTCGAGGCCAAGTTTGGTGCCTCGGACGCCGGCAGCGAGTTGTACGTCATGGAGCAATTCTATGACTACAAGATAACTGATGAGCGCCCTGTTGTACAGCAGGCTCATGAGATACAGTCGCTCACAAAAGAACTTGAGTACTTCAAGTGTGTGTTGCCGGACAAATTTGTTGCCGGAGGCATCATTGACAAGCTTCCACCTTCGTGGAACAATTTTGCTACTTCCCTGAAACACAAGAGACAGGAGTTTTCCGTTGCGGATCTCATTGATACTCTTGATGTTGAAGAGAAGGCGAGAGCAAAGGACACACGTGCTCGAGTTGCTGAGGGAGGTTCTAGTGCCCACATGGTACAGAAGAAGAATTCCCAGCCCAACAAGTTCAAAAACAATAAGAACAAAACTCAGGGCAAAGGCAAGTTTGATACAAAGAACAAGCCATCACATTATACCAACTTCAAGAAGAAATCTCATAAGAAGGGGAAGGGACTTTGCCATGTCTGCGGTGATCCTAATCACTGGGCTCCGAAGTGTCTTAACCGCTTTGAGGAGCGCGAACATGAGAAGAGCGGCAAGTCCGCTAATGTTGTCATCGGTGATACTGATATGAAGGAATCAGGGTACGGTATTTTTCCTACCATCCTTTCAGTATTTCAATCCCCTGATTGGTTAATTGACACCGGTGCCAATGTACATGTTTGTGCTGACGCCTCCATGTTTTCTTCTTACCAGGCAACAGGGACTTCACCCGTGCTGATGGGGAACGGGTCACATGCCATCGTTCGAGGTGTTGGTATGGTCGATCTGAAGTTTACTTCGGGGAAGACTGTGCGTCTGAAGAATGTTCATCATGTGCCGTCCATCAATAAAAATCTCGTTAGCGGTTCCCGTTTATGTCGAGATGGTTTTAAGTTGGTTTTCGAATCCAATAAAGTTGTAATTTCTAAGTGTGGACAATTTGTTGGAAAAGGCTATGAGTGCGGAGGCTTGTTCCGCCTATCTTTGTCAGATATTTGCACTAAAATTATTAATAATGTTTGCCACAATAATGAGTCTGATATTTGGCATTCACGACTCTGTCATATTAACTTTGGTTGCATGACGCGGTTAGCCAATATGAATTTAATTCCGAAAATCTCTACTGTCAAAGGCTCCAAGTGCCAAGTATGTGTGCAAGCTAAGCAACCTCGCAAGTCCCATAAGACTGCAGAGGCAAGAGACTTGGCGCCACTAGAGCTTATACATTCTGATCTTTGTGAGATGAATGGCGTGTTGACAAAAGGCGGAAAGAGATACTTCATGAAGTTGATTGATGACTCCACTAGATATTGTTATGTGTATCTTCTGAAATCAAAAGATGAGGCTTTGACTTTCTTTAAAAACTATAAAGCTGAGGTAGAGAACCAACTTGATCGAAAAATTAAACGGCTTAGGTACGATCGTGGTGGAGAGTATTTTTCCAATGAATTTGATCTGTTATGTGCGGAACATGGTATAATCCATGAGAGGACGCCTCCCTACTCACCCCAGTCAAATGGGGTAGCCGAAAGAAAGAACCGAACTCTAACTGATATGGTTAACACCATGTTAGACACTTCGGGTCTATCCAAGGAATGGTGGGGGGAGGCGCTAATGACTGCGTGTCATGTCCTAAACCGAGTTCCCACAAAGCATAAGACCATGACTCCATTTGAGAAATGGGAAAGGAAAAGGTTGAAACTCTCTTACCTACGTACTTGGGGTTGTTTGGCGAAAGTCAATATACCAATTCCCAAGAAGCGCAAGCTTGGACCAAAAACCGTGGATTGTGTTCTTCTGGGCTATGCTTTTCATAGCATCGGCTATAGATTTTTGATAATAAAATCTGAGGTATCCGACATGCATGTTGGTACGATTATGGAATCAAATGATGCAACTTTCTTTGAGGACATATTTCCTATGAAGGATATGTCGAGTTCATCAAATCAGGAGATACCTACTCCATCTAGTGAGGAATTCACTGTAATTCCTGAACCCACCATTGCGATGGAACACGTTGAGAATCCTGTTGAGGGTAACAATGGAACTCCTATGAGGAGTAAGAGACAGAGGACTGCAAAGTCTTTTGGTGATGATTTCATTGTGTACCTCGTGGATGACACACCCAGGACTATTTCAGAAGCCTATGCATCTCCTGATGCTGACTACTGGAAGGAAGCTGTACGTAGCGAGATGGATTCCATCTTAGCTAACGGTACCTGGGAGATCACTGACCGTCCTTATGGGTGCAAACCTGTAGGATGTAAGTGGGTGTTCAAGAAGAAGCTTAGACCTGATGGTACGATTGAAAAGTACAAGGCACGGCTTGTGGCCAAGGGTTATACCCAGAAAGAAGGTGAAGACTTCTTTGATACTTACTCACCCGTGGCTAGACTGACCACAATTCGGGTGCTACTATCACTGGCTGCCTCACATGGTCTTCTCGTTCATCAAATGGACGTTAAGACGGCTTTCCTCAATGGAGAGTTTAAGAAGGAAATTTACATGTTGGGTTTCGTAGTAATTTCAAAAATTTCCTACGCACACGCAAGATCATGTGATGCATAGCAACGAGAGGGGAGAGTGCTGTCTACGTACCCACGCAGACCGACTGCGGAAGCGTTGACACAACGTAGAGGAAGTAGTCGTACGTCTTCACGATCCAACCGATCAAGCACCGAAAACTACGGCACCTCCGAGTTCGAGCACACGTTCAGCTCGATGACGATCCCCGGACTCCGATCCAGCAAAGTGTCGGGGAAGAGTTCCGTCAGCACGACGGCGTGGTGACGATCTTGATGTACTACAGCAGCAGGGCTTCGCCTAAACTCCGCTACAGTATTATCGAGGACTATGGTGGCTGGGGGCACCGCACACGGCTAAGGAATAGATCACGTGGATCAACTTGTGTGTTCTAGGGTGCCTCTGCCTCAGTATATAAAGGACTAGAGGGGGGAGGCTGGCCGGCCAAGGTGTGGCGCGCCAGGAGAGTCCTACTCCCTCTGGGAGTAGGATTCCCCCCCCCCCAATCCTAGTTGGAATAGGATTCGCGGAGGGGGAAAAGAGAGAGAGGGGGCCGGCCACCTCTCCTAGTCCTAATAGGACTAGGGGAAGGGGGAGGCGCGCAGCCCATGTAGGGCTGCCTCTTCTCTTTTCCACTAAGGCCCATCATGGCCCATTTAGCTCCCGGGGGGTTCCGGTAACCTTCCCGGTACTCCGGTAAAATCCCGATTTCACCCGGAACACTTCCGATATCCAAACATAGGCTTCCAATATATCAATCTTTACGTCTCGACCATTTCGAGACTCCTCGTCATGTCCGTGATCACATCCGGACTCCGAACAACCTTCGGTACATCAAAATGCATAAAACTCATAATATAAACTGTCATCGTAACCTTAAGCGTGCGGACCTACGGGTTCGAGAACAATGTAGACATGACCGAGACACGTCTCCGGTCAATAACCAATAGCGGAACCTGGATGCTCATATTGGCTCCCACATATTCTAGAAGATCTTTATCAGTCAAATCGCATAACAACATACGTTGTTCCCTTTGTCATCGGTATGTTACTTGCCCGAGATTCGATCGTCGGTATCTCAATACCTAGTTCAATCTCGTACCGGCAAGTCTCTTTACTCGTTCTGTAATACATCATCTCGCAACTAAATCATAGTGCATGCTTGCAAGGCTTATGTGATGTGCATTACCGAGAGGGCCCAGAGATACCTCTCGACAATCGGAGTGACAAATCCTAATCTCGAAATACGCCACCCAACATGTACCTTGGAGACACCTGTAGACTCCTTTATAATCACCCAGTTACGTTGTGACGTTTGGTAGCACAAAAGTGTTCCTCCGGTAAACGGGAGTTGCATAATCTCATAGTTCATAGGAACATGTATAAGTCATGAAGAAAGCAATAGCAACATACTAAACGATCGGGTGCTAAGCTAATGAAATGGGTCATGTCAATCAGATCATTCAACTAATGATGTGACCTCGTTAATCAAATAACAACACCTTGCTTATGGTTAGGAAACATAAGCATCTTTGATTAACGAGCTAGTCAAGTAGAGGCATACTAGTGACACTAAGTTTGTCTATGTATTCACACATGTATTATGTTTCCGGTTAATACAATTCTAGCATGAATAATAAACATTTGTCATGATATAAGGAATAATAACTTTATTATTGCCTCTAGGGCATATTTCCTTCAGTCTCCCATTTGCACTAGAGTCAATAATCTAGATTACACAGTAATGATTCTAACACCCATGGAGCCTTGGTGCTGATCATGTTTTGCTTGTGGAAGAGGCTTAGTCAACGGGTCTGCAACATTCAGATCCGTATGTATCTTGCAAATCTCTATGTCTCCCACCTGGACTAGATCCCGGATGGAATTGAAGCGTCTCTTGATGTGCTTGGTTCTCTTGTGAAATCTGGATTCCTTTGCCAAGGCAATTGCACCAGTATTGTCACAAAAGATTTTCATTGGACCCGATGCACTAGGTATGACACCTAGATCGGATATGAACTCCTTCATCCAGACTCCTTCGTTCGCTGCTTCCGAAGCAGCTATGTACTCCGCTTCACATGTAGATCCCGCTACGACGCTTTGTTTAGAACTGCACCAACTGACAGCTCCACCGTTTAATGTAAACACGTATCCGGTTTGCGATTTAGAATCGTCCGGATCAGTGTCAAAGCTTGCATCAACGTAACCTTTTACGATGAGCTCTTTGTCGCCTCCATATACGAGAAACATATCCTTAGTCCTTTTTCAGGTACTTCAGGATGTTCTTGACTGCTGTCCAGTGATCCACTCCTGGATTACTTTGGTACCTCCCTGCTAGACTTATAGCAAGGCACACATCAGGTCTGGTACACAGAATTGCATACATGATAGAACCTATGGCTGAACCATAGGGAACATCTTTCATTTTCTCTCTATCTTCTGCGGTGGCCGGACATTGAGTCTTACTCAACTTCACACCTTGTAACACAGGCAAGAACCATTTCTTTGCTTGATCCATTTTGAACTTCTTCAAAACTTTGTCAAGGTATGTGCTTTGTGAAAGTCCAATTAAGCGTCTTGATCTATCTCTATAGATCTTAATGCCTAATATGTAAGCAGCTTCACCGAGGTCTTTCATTGAAAAACTCTTATTCAAGTATCCCTTTATGCTATCCAGAAATTCTATATCATTTCCAATTAGTAATATGTCATCCACATATAATATCAGAAATGCTACAGAGCTCCCACTCAACTTTCTTGTAAATACAGGCTTCTCCGAAAGTCTGTATAAAACCAAATGCTTTGATCACACTATCAAAGCGTTTATTCCAACTCCGAGAGGCTTGCACCAGTCCATAAATGGATCGCTGGAGCTTGCACACTTTGTTAGCTCCTTTTGGATCGACAAAACCTTCTGGTTGCATCATATACAACTCTTCTTCCAGAAATCCATTCAGGAATGCAGTTTTGACATCCATTTGCCAAATTTCATAATCATAAAATGCGGTAATTGCTAACATGATTCAGACGGACTTAAGCATCGCTACGGGTGAGAAGGTCTCATCGTAGTCAATTCCTTGAACTTGCCGAAAACCTTTCGCGACAAGTCGAGCTTTGTAGACAGTAACATTACCATCAGCGTCAGTCTTCTTCTTGAAGATCCATTTATTCTCAATTGCTTGCCGATCATCGGGCAAGTCAACCAAAGTCCATACTTTGTTCTCATACATGGATCCCATCTCAGATTTCATGGCTTCAAGCCACTTTGCGGAATCTGGGCTCACCATCGCTTCTTCATAGTTCGTAGGTTCATCATGACCTAGTAGCATGATTTCCAGAACAGGATTACCGTACCACTCTGGCGCGGATCTTACTCTGGTTGATCTAGGAGGTTCAGTAGTATCTTGATCTGAAGTTTCATGACCATCATCATTAGCTTCCTCACTTATTGGTGTAGGTGTCGCAGAAACAGTTTTCTGTGATGTACTACTTTCCAATAAAGGAGCAGGTACAGTTACCTCGTCAAGTTCTACTTTCCTCCCACTCACTTCTTTCGAGAGAAACTCCTTCTCTAGAAAGGATCCATTCTTAGCAACGAATGTCTTGCCTTCGGATCTGTGATAGAAGGTGTACCCAACAGTCTCCTTTGGGTATCCTATGAAGACACATTTTTCCGATTTGGATTCGAGCTTATCAGGTTGAAGCTTTTTCACATAAGCATCGCAGCCCCAAACTTTAAGAAACGACAACTTTGGTTTCTTGCCAAACCACAGTTCATAAGGCGTCGTCTCAACGGATTTTGATGGTGCCCTATTTAACGTGAATGCGGCCGTCTCTAAAGCATAACCCCAAAACGATAGCGGTAAATCAGTAAGAGACATCATAGATCGCACCATATCTAGTAAAGTACGATTACGACGTTCGGACACACCATTACGCTGTGGTGTTCCGGGTGGCGTGAGTTGCGAAACTATTCCACAATTTTACAAATGTACACCAAACTCGTAACTCAAATATTCTCCTCCACGATCAGATCGTAGAAACTTTATTTTCTTGTTACGATGATTTTCAACTTCACTCTGAAATTCCTTGAACTTTTCAAATGTTTCAGACTTATGTTTCATTAAGTAGATATACCCATATCTGCTTAAGTCATCTGTGAAGGTGAGAAAATAACGATATCCGCCACGAGCCTCAATATTCATCGGACCACATACATCGGTATGTATGATTTCCAACAAATCTGTTGCTCTCTCCATAGTACCGGAGAACGGTGTTTTAGTCATCTTGCCCATGAGGCACGGTTCGCAAGTACCAAGTGATTCATAATCAAGTGGTTCCAAAAGTCCATCAGTATGGAGTTTCTTCATGCGCTTTACACCGATATGACCTAAACGACAGTGCCACAAATAAGTTGCACTTTCATTATCAACTCTGCATCTTTTGGCTTCAACATTATGAATATGTGTATCACTACTATCGAGATTCATCAAAAATAGACCACTCTTCAAAGGTGCATGACCATAAAAGATATTACTCATATAAATAGAACAACCATTATTCTCTGATTTAAATGAATAACCGTCTCGCATCAAACAAGATCCAGATATAATGTTCATGCTTAACGCTGGCACCAAATAACAATTATTTAGGTCTAATATTAATCCCGAAGGTAGATGTAGAGGTAGCGTGCCGACCGCGATCATATCGACTTTGGAACCGTTTCCCACGCGCATCGTCACCTCGTCCTTTGCCAGTGCCCGCTTATTCCGTAGTCCCTGTTTTGAGTTGCAAATATTAGCAACAGAACCAGTATCAAATACCCAGGTGCTACTACGAGCTCTAGTAAGGTACACATCAATAACATGTATATCACATATACCTTTGTTCACCTTGCCATCCTTCTTATCCGCCAAATACTTGGGGCAGTTCCGCTTCCAGTGACCAGTCTGTTTGCAGTAGAAGCACTCAGTCTCATGCTTAGGGCCAGACTTGGGTTTCTTCTCCTGAGCAGCAACTTGCTTGCTGTTCTTTTTGAAGTTCCCCTTCTTCTTCCCTTTGCCCTTTTTCTTGAAACTAGTGGTCTTGTTAACCATCAACACTTGATGCTCCTTCTTGATTTCTACCTCCGCAGCTTTCAGCATTGCGAAGAGCTCGGGAATAGTCTTGTTCATCCCTTGCATATTATAGTTCATCACGAAGCTCTTGTAGCTTGGTGGCAGTGATTGGAGAATTCTGTCAATGACGCAATCATCCAGAAGATTAACTCCCAATTGAATCAAGTGATCATTATACCCAGACATTTTGAGTATATGCTCACTGACAGAACTGTTCTCCTCCATCTTGCAGCTATAGAACTTATTGGAGACTTCATATCTCTCAATCCGGGCATTTGCTTGAAATATTAACTTCAACTCCTGGAACATCTCATATGCTCCATGAGGTTTAAAACGTCGTTGAAGTCCCGATTCTAAGCCGTAAAGCATGGCACACTGAACTATCGAGTAGTCATCAGCTTTGCTCTGCCAGACGTTCATAACATCTGGTGTTGCTCCAGCAGCAGGCCTGGCATCCAGCGGTGCTTCCAGGACGTAATTCTTCTGAGCAGCAATGAGGATAATCCTCAAGTTACGGACCCAGTCCGTATAATTGCTACCATCATCTTTCAACTTTGCTTTCTCAAGGAACACATTAAAATTCAACGGAACAACAACACGAGCCATCTATCTACAATCAACATAAACAAGCAAGATACTATCAGGTACTAAGTTCATGATAAGTTTAAGTTCAATTAATCAAATTACTTAAGAACTCCCACTTAGATAGACATCCCTCTAATCTTCTAAGTGATTACGTGATCCAAATCAACTAAACCATAACCGATCATCACGTGAGATGGAGTAGTTTTCAATGGTGAACATCGTTATGTTGATCATATCTACTATATGATTCATGCTCGACCTTTCGGTCTCCGTGTTCCAAGGCCATATCTGCATATGCTAGGCTCGTCAAGTTTAACCTGAGTATTCTGCGTGTGCAAAACTGGCTTGCACCCGTTGTAGATGGACGTAGAGCTTATCACACCCGATCATCACATGGTGTCTGGGCACGACGAACTTTGGCAACGGTGCATACTCAGGGAGAACACTTCTTGATAATTTAGTGAGAGATCATCTTATAATGCTACCATCAATCAAAGCAAGATAAGATGCATAAAAGGACAAACATCTCATGCAATCAATATAAGTGATATGATATGGCCATCATCATCTTGTGCTTGTGATCTCCATCTCCGAAGCACCGTTATGATCATCATCGTCACCGGCGCGACACCTTGATCTCCATCGTAGCATCGTTGTCGTCTCGCCAATCTTATGCTTCCACGACTATCACTACCGTTTAGTAATAAAGTAAAGCATTACATCGCGATTGCATTGCATACAATAAAGCGACAACCATATGGCTCCTGCCAGTTGCCGATAACTCGGTTACAAAAAATGATCATCTCATACAATAAAATTCAGCATCATGCCTTGACCATATCACATCACAACATGCCCTGCAAAAACAAGTTAGACGTCCTCTACTTTGTTGTTGCAAGTTTTACGTGGCTGCTACGGGCTTAAGCAAGAACCAATCTCACCTACGCATCAAAACCACAACGATAGTTTGTCAAATAGACTCCGTTTTAACCTTCGCAAGGGTCGGGCGTAGCCACACTTGGTTCAACTAAAGTTGGAGAGACAGTCGCCCGCAAGCCACCTATGTGCAAAGCACGTCGGGGAAACCGGTCTCGCGTAAGCGTACGCGTAATGTTGGTCCGGGTCATCTCGTCCAACAATGCCGCTGAACCAAAGTATGACATGCTGGTAGGCAGTATGACTTATATCGCCCACAACTCACTTGTGTTCTACTCGTGCATATAACATCAACATAAATAACCTAGGCTCTGATACCACTGTTGGCGTAGTAATTTCAAAAAAATTTCCTACGCACACGCAAGATCATGGTGATGCATAGCAACGAGAGGGGAGAGTGTTGTCTACGTACCCACGCAGACCGACTGCGGAAGCGTTGACACAACGTAGAGGAAGTAGTCGTACGTCTTCACGATCCAACCGATCAAGCACCGAAACTACGGCACCTCCGAGTTCGAGCACACGTTCAGCTCGATGACGATCCCCGGACTCCGATCCAGCAAAGTGTCGGGGAAGAGTTCCGTCAGCACGACGGCGTGGTGACGATCTTGATGTACTACAGCAGCAGGGCTTCGCCTAAACTCTGCTACAGTATTATCGAGGACTATGGTGGCTGGGGGCACCGCACACGGCTAAGGAATAGATCACGTGGATCAACTTGTGTGTAGGGTGCCTCTGCCTCAGTATATAAAGGACTAGAGGGGGGAGGCTGGCCGGCCAAGGTGTGGCGCGCCAGGAGAGTCCTACTCCCTCTGGGAGTAGGATTCCCCCCCCAATCCTAGTTGGAATAGGATTCGCGGAGGGGGAAAAGAGAGAGAGGGGGCCGGCCACCTCTCCTAGTCCTAATAGGACTAGGGGAAGGGGGAGGCGCGTAGCCCATGTAGGGCTGCCTCTTCTCTTTTCCATTAAGGCCCATCATGGCCCATTTAGCTCCCGGGGGGTTCCGGTAACCTTCCCGGTACTCCGGTAAAATCCCGATTTCACCCGGAACACTTCCGATATCCAAACATAGGCTTCCAATATATCAATCTTTACGTCTCGACCATTTCGAGACTCCTCGTCATGTCCGTGATCACATCCGGGACTCCGAACAACCTTCGGTACACCAAAATGCATAAACTCATAATATAACTGTCATCGTAACCTTAAGCGTGCGGACCCTACGGGTTCGAGAACAATGTAGACATGACCGAGACACGTCTCCGGTCAATAACCAATAGCGGGACCTGGATGCCCATATTGGCTCCTACATATTCTACGAAGATCTTTATCGGTCAGACCGCATAACAACATACGTTGTTCCCTTTGTCATCGGTATGTTACTTGCCCGAGATTCGATCGTCGGTATCCAATACCTAGTTCAATCTCGTTACCGGCAAGTCTCTTTACTCGTTCTTTAATACATCATCCCGCAACTAACTCATTAGTTGCAATGCTTGCAAGGCTTATGTGATGTGCATTACCGAGAGGGCCCAGAGATACCTCTCCAACAATCGGAGTGAACAATCGGAGTGACAAATCCTAATCTCGAAATACGCCAACCCAACATGTACCTTTGGAGACACCTGTAACTCCTTTATAATCACCCAGTTACGTTGTGACGTTTGGTAGCACACAAAGTGTTCCTCCTAAACGGGAGTTGCATAATCTCATAGTCATAGGAACATGTATAAGTCATGAAGAAAGCAATAGCAACATACTAAACGATCGCGTGCTAAGCTAATGGAATGGGTCATGTCAATCAGATCATTCCTAATGATGTGATCCCGTTAATCAAATAACAACTCTGTTCATGGTTAGGAAACATAACCATCTTTGATTAACGAGCTAGTCAAGTAGAGGCATACTAGTGACACTTGTTTGTCTATGTATTCACACATGTATTATGTTTCCGGTTAATACAATTCTAGCATGAATAATAAACATTTATCATGATAAGGAAATAATAATAACTTTATTATTGCCTCTAGGGCATATTTCAAGGGCATATTTCCTTCATTTACATGGATGAGCCAGATGGTTTTGTAGTACCTGTTCAAGAAGGAAAGATGTGCAAGTTATTAAAGTCTTTATATGGCCTTAAACAAGCTCCTAAGGAGTGGCATGAGAAGTTCGAAAGAACATTAACTGCTGCCGGCTTTGTAGTAAACGATGGTGATAAGTGCGTGTACTATCGCTATGGTGGGGGCGAAGGAGTTATTCTTTGTCTGTATGTCGACGACATATTGATCTTTGGAACCAAACTTGATTTAATCAAGGAGTTTAAGGATTTCTTATCTCGCTGTTTTGAGATGAAGGATCTAGAGTAGCTGATGTTATCTTAAACATCAAGCTGCTAAGAGATGAGAATGGTGGGATCACACTGCTTCAGTCTCATTATGTGGAAAAGGTCTTGAGTCGTTTTGGGTATAGCGACTGCACGCCTTCTCCAACTCCATATGATGCTAGTGTGTTGCTTCAAAAGAATCGACGGATTGCTAGAGATCAACTGAGGTATTCTCAGATTATTGGCTCGCTTATGTATTTGGCGAGTGCCACGAGGCCTGACATCTCTTTTGCTGTGAGCAAGCCGAGTCGGTTTGTGTCAAAACCAGAGATGATCATTGGCATGTGCTTGAGAGAGTTATGCGCTATTTGAAAGGCACCGCGAGCTATGGGATTCACTACACCGGGTATCCAAGGGTACTGGAGGGTTATAGTGACTCAAACTGGATATCTGATGCTGATGAGATTAAGGCCACAAGTGGTTATGTTTTTACACTTGGTGGTGGTGCTGTTTCCTGGAAGTCTTGCAAGCAGACCATCTTAACGAGGTCAACTATGGAAGCAGAATTCACAACATTAGACACTGCCACTGTTGAAGCAGAGTGGCTTCGTGAACTCTTGATGGACTTACCTATGGTTGAAAAACCAATACCCCTATCCTGATGAACTGTGATAATCAAACTGTGATCGTCAAGATAAACAGTTCTAAGGACAATATGAAGTCCTCAAGGCATGTAAAGAGGAGACTAAAATCTGTCAGAAAATTGAGGAACTCCGGAGTTATTACGTTGGATTATATCCAAACGTCGAAAAACTTGACAGATCCCTTCACAAAGGGTCTATCACGTAATGTGATAGATAATGCATCGATGGAGATGGGTTTGAGACCCACCGCATGAGTTGTCCATAGTGGTAAACCACTCTATGTGATCGGAGATCCCGTGAAGTAGAAGTGGGAGACAAGCTGTTGGTCAGCTGGGAGGAGAGTATCCCTATATTAATTATCCCACTCCGTGAAGATGCAATACTCTCCTGATCTGCATGGCAGGTTGATACTTATCTTAATGTGTTCCAAGTGGCTTATTCGGGTAAGCAGAGATGTTGTCCTGCAGAACATCTTCTGAGGAACACACCTATATGAATTTGACCGTTAACGTCGCATTCTGTGAGAATTGAGTGTTCTCTAATAAATTCATGAAAGGCCCTGGAGTATGACGTATATGCTCCACCCGCGGGGAAGCCTTGCGGCAGCCCAGTATCGGTCAAGAATTTGTGTGAAACTAATTTCACAGAAAACTTGTAGTTCAAGGCATAGTCCACTATTCAAGTTGTGATCTAGTGTAGCATAAATTTCTAAGTGAAAGTTCAACTTCATAGTCTCCACTAAGCACCGATATATAAAACAATGTTTTGGAACTAAATGATGAGATGTGCCAATAAAACTTTGTGGGGGATTGTTGGCGAGCAACACGTCGGAGTTCGGAGCGGGCGCAACACGAACGTCACCTTGGTCGCCATCGCCAGCTTGCACTGCGGGCACGGCTTGGCCTCCATGGTGGCCGTGGCGCAGTACCGGGCGCAGCTGCACATCTTGGCAGCGGGGTACAGTACATGGTCGTCTATGACTTCATCATGGTCTTCAACTCATAGAAGGTGAGCACCCCATCTTCGTTGAGCAGTTCAATCATGGTCTTCAACCTACACAGTACTCGCCGACGTCCCGCCCGGCTCAGCGTGTTGGAATTTTGCTAGTAGGCCTTTGGCTCAAAGCCCAACTAAAATTCTGAAATTCTCTTGGCCCATTCATGCACACATGTGAGTGGAGTGAGTGAGGCTAAACTTTAGTCCCACCCCGGAAGTTGAGAGAGAGTTGCACCTCTTTATAAGGTGAGCTCTTCTACCACTTGTATGAGCACGAGAAGAGAAGACCTACACGCGCGCTCCTCCTCATCACTCGCCTCGCCACGCCACGCCACGCCACGCCACGTCACGACGCGCCGCGGGTTGCGGGATTGAGCCGAGCCGAGGACAAAGCTATGCACGTTGTCTATATTTTTGCTGCATGGAAAAATTAATGAGTCATTAATTAATAATTAACGGACACGTTAATTACTGAACCGTTTCCGATTCTTTTGGATCATGACGACTCGGACGTGGGGTTTACTCCCACGACCTACCCGGCCCGCACTATATAGTCAGGCAGACGTCTACCCTAGCCGCCGCCGCTTCGTATGGTTTCTCACCACCGTTCCAGATCATTGCGCCGCCAAGCAAGTCTTCTCCATCCCTCCTTCCGGTGTGCACCGCGAGAAGGGACAGCAGGCCTCCGGAACCCCGCCTCTCGTGATCCTGTACGGGAGAGGGGCGATCAGGTTTTTGGGGAGCGCACTCGCGCGACTGCTGGCAACGACGACTTCGCGAACGACGACTTCTTCCCCGACCTCGGCAACCTCGTCCTCGACGACATGGGCGACAACGTCAACGCCGGCGGTGCTGCACCCACTACACTGTATGTGATTCTATCCTTCCCGTTCGAGATCGTGGTAGAATTCATACTTCTAGTATGTGCCCTAGACGTGATATGTTCATCTGCTATGCTAGTTCGCATGATTAGTTTAATCTCTGCTGTTGTGGTCATAATTTATCTTCTATTTATTTGGATTAAATCTCGTAGTAATTTGCTAATATTTCCAACACAGCGCTCGTCGGCGTGATGGTGCGATGAGAAAGCCCGTGTGCACGCGCACGCACGGTATATGTAGTAATTTTAAATGGCACGGCGGTTCTAAACAAATCCATGGTTCTCGTCTCCAAGTTCTGCTATATATATTCCGTCAAACAGGTTCACTGGTCCAAAATTTAACTCGCTCTTGTTGTCACCGTAGGAATTAGTTGCTGAAGTTAATCAAACACCATTCCCAGTTTGCTCGCCCAAACCAAAGATTCTCAGCAATAAATTCTTGCACAGAAGAGCTCCATCTCAATCAGCATCCAGTGAACTTGGCCAGAATTCCTATCATTAGCTTCCGGTGAATGGCTAGCTAGCTTTTGCTGCCGGTGCCATGCATGTATATATGCATGTGCGCGTGCTGAGTAGTTGATTCACATTTCGGTAGACCTGCAAAGAGGGTATAGCTCCTTGGCCGACGCAACTTCGCGGCAGTTTCCCTTTGTCATTGCCATGGGATGAGACCGTCACATGCTTGCTCGTTTACATGCCGAACCGCACCAGACTCTCCTCCTCACTGTGTGTGTGCGTGCGTGTGTGTGTGTGCTGCGGCTGCTCGACACGTAGTCGGTGTTGGGAGGCCCCACGCCGATCCAGTCGCTTTCCTTCCTTCTCTCTCTCGCTGCCCGGCCACACTTAAACAGCCCCGGCCGGCCTCCACCACCAGCGTCGTCGTTGTGCTCTGCAATTGCAGCTCGAGCCCCTTGAGGAAAGAAGCACACCAAGCGATCGAAGAACCTCGCGTGCATCCGACCAGTGAGCGACGGTGAGTCCCCTCCATCTCCGGCCACCTTGCTAATGTGCTTTTCTTCGGCCTTCCTTCCTGTTGAATGGCGACATGAAATTAGAGAAGGGGAACTAACCTAACCTACGCTGTTGCGGAGCTTGGACAGCCATGGACGCCGGCAAGACGCCTCATCCGCTGCCTCTGAGCGTGGCCCAAAAGCAGATCCGGGATGATGTCCCACTGGTCTGCGCATGGGCGCTCGTCAACGCCTTCGCCATCGCCGGCGGCCAAGCATCCCTCTACATAGCTGGCTACACCCACCTCCAGTGCATCCAGGTAACTAACTACCCCCCGTGTACTACCCCTCGGATGCTTGACATCGCGACCGATTCATCATGCGCCAAGTTGATAATTTGATATGGTGTCCTCTGCAGTCATCATCCATTCTGCCCTGCCTCTGGATCGGGATGCTGTGCTGCGCCGCAACCCAGTCGGCCGCGGCGGCGCTGGCGCTGCTGCTCCCATGCCACCGTCGCCGGGCCCGCCGTGCCCTCGCCTACCTCGCGCTCGCGGTCACCTTCCTCTTCCATGGCATGTACGCCATCCACTTCCGGATCTCCCTCGCCGCCTACCCAGGAGGATACGTCTTCGGCTGGATCTTTTACACCGTGGTCATTTGCTACATGGTGGTGCGCGACCTGACCTGCCTGTCTGACCTCCTTCGAGGTGATGGGTGGGGCAAGCAGTAGTGCAGTACGCGGTCTATTAGTTCAGCTAGCTAGCAGCAAGCTGCAAGGGAATAATTTAGGGCAGTATGCATTAATTCCGCAGTGACGATTGATGGAGTAGTGCCGTATTTGCGAATCTAGTAGCTGGCTGGTGTAGTGTTAATATCCAGATCGACTCTAGTATTTGGGCTATGCTTTGCTTGCTATATAATTAGACTGGATGGATTGTGGCTATCTTTGATGTATTCGACCTTAATTTTCTCCACATGTGATCATCAGACATGAGTTACTATATGCTTACTAGTAAATGCGCACGTGCAACACATGTTAATATTTAGGAATATATTAATTGCATGTGAATATTAGATATGTTATTATTTGTGTGTTAATCTATGATTAGTGCAATATTTGGTATGATATTAATTGCATGTTAAACATGTTTAACTCTCGTCATTGGAGCAGTCTAGCTCGTTGGATTAACTTAGTTCGATGGCCGAGATCAATTGGATCTGTCCCTTTAGGTCTTTTTATATTGGTATAGATTTAGCACCAGCTTCGGTATAATTGATGCTGCTGAAATTGCTGCTGCAGTGTATATCCATGTTGCTGCTTTGTATAATTCGACCTTTTAGTTTCACAGTTTTCCCAACCAAACAACTTTCAACTTTTCCACAGTTCTCACCTCACAACAACTTTCTCACAACTCACATAAGATTTTTCAAAATCCACAGCTCAACCAAACACACTCGAAGTCATGTTGAGGCTATAAATTCTTTTCTTATGACTAACGTGAGATCTTTATTGCTCATGTAAAGGGTTATAGTCAGCTAACAAAAGTTGCGAAATACAATCATGCATGCGGTAGTTGCTACCAATAAATGGTGCAAGCCTCGGTCCGATTGTAGTTAACCAAGACATGACTAACCCTATTCTAAATATAGTCGCAGGTGCTAACTCGATATCCATTGAATCGAAGACACACTATCTTCTAGTACAATCTGAAAAAGAAATTACCTTGGTTCCAGTCTGTGAGACAAATATCATGCATCCACATATGTTACTATCCTACTTGTGGTTAACTGATTGGGGAGCTTTTTCTTCTGAAACCCAGGACAAAACCTTTGCCTTGTTTTAATTAATTAACCCTATTCTAAACCTACTTGTGGTTAATCCTGCAACATTCTGCCTCAAGCATGACAACGACCGTCTCTGCTCACGCGGATGAAGTTGGGGCGGCGGTCCCAGTGCAGTAGCGGATGTTGCAGGATTGTTTGCACAGTTGTCGAGTGGCTGCGTCCAAGTCTTCTCCGCATCATGGACGACCCCTCGATGGTCGGGGTGGTAGTCTTTCATGGAAATATGTTCCACCCATCCACTAGTGTCAGTTCGACCTGGTGTAGAGTAGGGACTTGCGTGAAGACCGGAAGATTTGTTTTAAAGACGACAATTGAAACACCACTTTATGTTCGGGGTGAAAACCCTTGTTTTCGCCTTCATTGCTTGGACTCAGCAGCGACGAACTTGCATCGTTACCTTCTTGAAGGCATTGTCTAATTGCTAATGTGCTGGCCTTGATGGTTGATCTTGGCAACCAGGAAGAAAACCCCTGTCTCTCTCTCGAAGTAGGATTTCACCCCACTTTGTAAATAAAGTCAACATCACGTCCATATAACAAGTTTAAGTGCAACAAAATAAGATAGTCTGCTAGGGCACATGCACAAACATGCCCAAGAAATCATAAGAGAAAAAGGAAAAGGACCACCAAGTGGTCACAGAGTTAAGGGGCCTGCTGCGATGATAGTTGGCGAGCGGTGGTATGCAACACATCCATCATAAGTCCCAGACGCTTGTGGTCGCACTGCCTAGACGGGTGCCAGTGCTACAGAAATGAGGAATTCAAAGAATGAGTGACATGCATGTCTAGGGAAGGCCTTTTCAATCACCATCTTATTATGTGTCGCTCCAAGCTAACGCTACAAACAGAAGCTAGAATAGCCACCACTTCCTACCGGTCTGACTGGCTCTGGTTTGGAGATACCCAGCCAAGTCTATGGTCTCCCCGTCAGGCCCAAAGCTTCACAGAAAAAACTCCAGAGAGCTCTTGCCACCATGCACAACAAAAAAGATGTGGGTGCCCATGTCTGGAACACCACAATGGGGGCAAATCCCATTGCCCGCCCCGTGCCTCTTGATAGCCTCCGTCCCATAAGGGAGGCGATCTCTCTTGATAGCCTCCGTCCCATATGGGATGGGCACCTTCCATAGAGGAGATGTCCAGGCAATAGTCTGCCCATGGCATAGAGCATGGTATGCCAAGCCCGACAGAGAACACACCTGAAGGTGCAAGATGCCAAGAAATGGCGTCCAGAATATCCGCGAGCACCGGCGAAAGGGCAGCCCACAAGTTAGCCCGCTCTACGGTCTCCACTTGCCCAAATGACCGTCAGAACAAGATGTTCCACTAGCCATGGTGGGCAGTTGTGGAGAGGAGCACCACTGGGTCTGCACAAATGGCAAACAATCTTGGAAATCCCATACACAACTCCTTGAAGGTGCTGTTGTGAAAAAAGTCGACTTAGTCATAGGTGTAGCGGGGGTGCATTATCCGTGGGTGTTGAACAACCACACTCGCAAACTATTTGTGTTTCCTTCTTTTGATAAGGGTTAAGTTGAATTGGGATGACCAATGGAGCCTCACCTTTTATTCTCAATAAAGCTAAATAAGCCGATGAATGGGTGCGTCAAAAATCTAATCGATGATCTGTCAACAATGTAATTCGAAAGTGGATGTTGTACCCGCGGACGACCAAACAATTTAGTCAAATTATTATACTAGCTAGCTTCTCATAAAGTGGACGAACTAGGGTTATTACATGCGTATGCAGTATCCTATTAGGAATCACACTAGTTGGAACTTTTCTCAGGAAATTACTTGTATTACTTGTGTAGAGAATTACAATATCCAACAATCTCACCAGGCCAAAATTTCTATCATAAGCTGCCGTAAATGACTGACAAAGATTTTGGTTTCATCCTGTGTGAGTTATCGAAAAATTCCGTTCTTCCACGAGCAATTGAATCTCACCAACAATGAAGCTATGCCAGTTGAAGCTGACCGTGCTGCTACCCAATTAAAAAGAGCTGCCTAACTAACTAGCCTTTTATACTGCCATGTACGCATGTGCATGTGTGCCCGTGGTGAGACTGTCCACTGCAAAGATATTAAGCGTCCCACTGGCTAGCTAGCTTTCATGGTTATGTTTCATTCTCATTTTTGCACATCTGCAAAGAAACTAGGTCTCCCTCAGCATTGCCAAAGAGGGTATGGGTGCTTTATGCCTTGGTAGATGCATGTCGCTAATGTCGTTTTTGTTGATAAGGGTTTAGTTGAATCGTGTAGACCTTTGATGGAACTTCACCTCCCATTTCAACAGATTTAAACAAGTTGATGAATGGACCTAATAGATGACGGTTAACAATGTAAATCATCGTCAAAAAGGATTAACAATGTAATTCAGTCGAACAATTGTGTGCTAGCTAGCTAGCTAATCAAAATGCCGACGAGCCAACGCCAAGGAGTGGTGTAGCTGATCAAAATGCATGTGCGCGTGCTGAGTTCATTCACGTTTTTGTACACCTGCAAAGAAATGAGGCGTCCCACTCCATTGCCAAAGAGGGTATAGGGGCAACTTCGCGGTAGTTTCCTTTGTCACCGCCCTGAGATAAGATCGTCACATGTCGCCCTGTGTGTGTGTGCGCTCGCGTGTGCGTGTGCGTGTGTGTGCGTGTGTGTGTGTGTGTGTGTGTGTGTGTGTGTGTGTGTGTGTGTTGGGGCGGCCTCACGTCGCTTTTTTTGCTTCTCTCTCTCGGGCACTTAAAGACACTACCGTCGTCCTTGTGCCGTGTAATTGCAGATCGAGCCCCTTCAGAAAGAAGCACACACCAAGCAAACAAGATAGGAAGAAACTCCCGTGCATCCGATCGGTGAGTCCCCTCCATCTCCATCCACCTTGCTCATGTCATGTGTTCTTCTTCTTCCTTCCTGTTGACTGGCGACGTGAAGTTAGAGAAGGGGAACTAACCTAGGTTGTCCACTTGTCCTACTCCTACCTAGCTTGGATCTCCATTCCATGGACGGCAAGACCCCTCATCTGCTGCCTCTGAGCGCGGCCAAGAAGAAGATCCACGATGACGTCCCACCGGTCTGCACATATGCGCTCCTCAACGCCCTCGCCATCGTCTTCGGCACAGCAGTGGGCTACATAGCCGTCGACTACTTGGACGTGTCGTGCAGCCAGGTGACCACCTACCCCTCTCGCTCGCATGCTTGACAGCTTCACATTGCGCCAAGCTGATATATGGTGTTCCTCTGCAGCTCTCCTCCATTCTGCCGTGCGTTGAGCTGACGGACGCGGAGTCCGCCTGGTTAACCGCCCTCTCGATCGGGATTCTGTGCTGCGCCCCAACCCAGGCGGCCGCGGCGGCGCTGGCGCTGCTGCTCCCATGCCGCCGTCGCCGGGCCCGCCGCGCCCTCGCCTACCTCGCGCTCGCGGTCACCTTCCTCTTCCATTGCATGTACGCCGGCGCCGTCTGGACCTTCCTCGCCGCCGACCCAAGATACATCTCCGGCAAGATCTTTTTTACCATGGTCATCGTCTGCCTCATCCTGGCGTGCAACCTGACCTGCCTGTCTGACCTCCTTGGAGGTGATGGGTCGGACAAGCAGTAGTGCAGTACGCAGCCTACTAGTTCAGCTAGCAGCAAGCTGCAAGGGATCATGTTCGTGGTCGTGGATCAGCTCATGATGAGGTACTGATGAGAGCCTAGTTCTAGGGAATAATGTAGAGTATGCATTACTTCTGCTGTGACGATTGATGGACAAGTGCTGTAATTGCGAATCTAGTAGCTGGTGTGGTGCTTAATATCCAGATCGACTCTACTAGTATATGTACTCCATTTGGGGAATGCTGGCTATATAATTAGATTGGATGCATTGTGGTTATCTTTGATGCATTGGACCTTAATTTTCTGTATGTGATATGATACTCGGCCATGAGTTATATGCTTAAATTGCTCCAGCTTCGGTATAATTTGACGTTGGTGAAATTGTTGCTGCAGTGTATAATTCGACCTTTTAGTTTCACGGTTTTCTCAATCAAACAAGTTCCAACTTTTTTTAGCTAATTATCATCTTGATGAGTGAACCAACGGCTCTCGTACGGAGAGGCGATTTGGGAGGCGACCCCGATGGCGAAGGAGTGGGTGCCCCCTGCGGGGCCGCGGCGGAGGAGGTCGGCTGGACGGTGGTGCGTCCTGTCGAGGGGCACGCGCGGTGGAGCCCCGTGCCCGGAGGGCGGCCTCCTGGCCCGTCTTCCTCAGGCAGCCGGTTCTGGGCGCTGGCGGGGGTCGACTCCGACGATGAAGGCAAGGAGGGCGACCAGGTAAGCAGTCAGGTAAGTGGTGGTGGTTCGCTGAGGCCTCGTGAGGCGTGCTCAGCGGGTGACTTTGTCGCCCATGCGGAGGAGCTTGGGGGCTCCTTCGTGGCCGGTCGTCGGCGTGCTTTTGCTCCTGGTGGGCATGGCGGGCGTCGCCTGGCGGCGCAGATCTGGCGGCCGCCCAGGGGTGCGGATGCAGGTCCAGAGGGTTGTTCACGCGTCTTGTCGGAGGTGGGGCTGCGCGAAATGGAGGCGGCGCCGTTGTCCTCGGGCTCGGAGAGCTCGCCGGCGTCGACAGGGGTTGACGGCGGCGGCGGGATCGTCCCTGCCAGGGAGCCGCGGGACCAATCTAGGGTTTCGCCGGCTCGGGAGGACGGGCCTGTTTCCCAGCTGGGCCTGGCGGAGTGGCCCAGTTTGCCTGTGATTGGGCCAGGGGGGCCAGCGGGCGGCGCGCCAGCCTCTCGGGATGGGGGGGGGGTGCAGGGGCGCTCTCTCGTGGCTGGGCCAGGCTTTCCTGGGCCGTTGGCCTTATGTGCTCCGGTGGCAACGCTCGAGCCCACTGCGGTGGTGGACGCGCGGCTGCCCACTCCCCTATATAAGTAGATGTGGCTTGATACGTCTCCGTCGTATCTACTTTTCCAAACACTTTTGCCCTTATTTTGGACTCTAACTTGCATGATTTAAATGCAACTAACCCGGACTGACGCTGTTTTCAGCAGAATTATCATGGTGTTATTTATGTGCAGAAACAAAAGTTGTCGGAATGACCTGAAACTTCACGGAACGTCTATTTGGAAATAATAAAAAATCCTTGCAAAAGATGAAGACCAGGGGGACCACACCCTAGCCACGAGGGTGAGGGGCGCGTCCCCTACCTCATGGGCCCCCTGGAGCTCCTCCGACCTCAACCCCAACTCTATATATTTGGTTTTGGGGAGAAAAAAAATCAAAGAGAAGAATTCATCACATTTTACGATACAGAGCCGCCGCCAAGCCCTAAAACCTCTTGGGAGGGCTGATCTGGAGTCCGTTCAGGGCTCCGGAGAGGGGAATCCGTCGCCATCGTCATCATCAACCATCCTCCATCACCAATTTCATGATG
This sequence comes from Triticum urartu, assembly GCF_003073215.2. Lineage (NCBI taxonomy): Eukaryota > Viridiplantae > Streptophyta > Magnoliopsida > Poales > Poaceae > Triticum > Triticum urartu. Next base: position 543,287,897 of record NC_053024.1, read on the forward strand.
CTCACCGCCGTGCGTGAGTAATTCCATCGCAGGCTTGCTGGACGGTGATGGGTTGGATGCGACCTATCATGTAATCGAGTTAGTTCTGTTAGGGTTTGATCCCTAGTATCCACTATGTTCTGAGATTGATGTTGCCATGACTTTGCTATGCTTAATGCTTGTCACTAGGGACCGAGTGCCATGATTTCAGATCTGAACCTATTATGTTTTCATCAATATGTGAGAGTTCTTGATCCTATCTTGCAAGTCTATAGTCACCTATTATGTGTTATGATCCGTTAACCCCGAAGTGACAATAATCGGGATACTTACCGGTGATGACCATAGTTTGAGGAGTTCATATATTCACTATGTGCTAATGCTTTGTTCCGATACTCTATTAAAAGGAGGCCTTAATATCCCTTAGTTTCCATTAGGACTCCGCTGCCACGAGAGGGTAGGACAAAAGATGTCATGTAAGTTCTTTTCCATAAGCACGTATGACTATATTCGGAATACATGCCTACATTACATTGATGAATTGGAGCTAGTTCTGTGTCACCCTAGGTTATGACCGTTACATGATGAACCGCATCCGGCATAATTCTCCATCACCGATCCATTGCCTACGAGCTTTCCATATATTGTTCTTCGCTTATTTACTTTCCGTTGCTATTGCTATCATCACTACAAAATACCAAAAACATTACTTTTGTTACCGTTACCACTACTATCATATTACTTTGCTACTAAACACTTTGCTGCAGATAATAAGTTTCCAGGTGTGGTTGAATTGACAACTCAGCTGCTAATACTTGAGAATATTCTTTGGCTCCCCTTGTGTCGAATTAATAAATTTGGGTTGAATACTCTACCCTCGAAAACTGTTGCGATCCCCTATACTTGTGGGTTATCAAGACTATTTTCTGGCGCCGTTGCCGGGAAGCATAGCTCTATTCTTTGAGTCACTTGGGATTTATATCTGCTTATTATTATGAAGAACTTGAGAGATCCAAAAACCAAGATTTATCCCTCAACTAAGAGGGGAGGTAAGGAACTATCATCTAGCTCTGCACTTGATTCACCTTCTGTTTTGAGTAAGTTTGCGACACCTAAACCTGCGTCTGCTATTCGTTCCGATATATCACATGTTATTGATGATGCCACTTCTCTATGCATGATACTTATGATGAAACTACTTCTATGCTTGATACTACTGTGCCACTTGGTGAATTTCTTGATGAACAACTTGCTAGGGCTAGAGAGAATGAAATTATTGATTCTGATAATATTGATGAAAGTGATGATGAAGACTTGCCCGTTATTCCTAAGGGTTATGTTTTTGATAAAGAAGCTTCTTTAGCTATTTTAGCTTGCAAAGATAGTTATGAACTTAAGAGGTTATTAGATAAATGGAATACACAATCTCTTAATGCTAGAATGAAACCTGACCCTGCTTTTGCTACTTCACCTATCTTTGTTACTGATAAGGATTATGAATTCTCTGTTGATCCTGATATAATTACTTTGGTTGAATCTGATCATTTTCATGGCTATGAATCTGAAACTGTTGTGTCACATCTTACTAAATTAAATGATATAACCACCCTGTTCACTAATGATGAGAGAATTCACTACTTTTATATCCTTAAAATATTTCCGTTCTCATTAAAGGGTGATTCTAAGATATGGTTTAATTCTTTTGATCCTGGTTGTGTGCGTAGTCCCCAGGATATGATTTATTACTTCTCTGCTAAATATTTCCCTGCTCATAAGAAACAAGCTGCTTTAAGGGATATATATATAATTTTGTGCAAATTGAAGAAGAGAGCCTACCACAAGCTTGGGGGAGGCTTCTCAAGTTACTTAATGCTTCGCCTGATCATCCTCTTAAGAAAAATGAAATACTTGATATCTCTTATAATGGACTAACCGATGCTTTCAGAGATTACCTGGATAGTTGTGCTGGTTCTGTTTTTAGGGAAAGAACACCGGATGAAGCTGAAATTCTATTGAATAACATGTTGACAAATGAAAATAATTGGACACTTCCTGAGCCAATTCCTGAGCCTATTCCTAAACCAACTCCGAAGAAGAGAGGTGTTCTATTTCTCAGTCCTGAAGATATGCAAGAGGCAAAGAAATCTATGAAACAAAAATGTATTAAACCTGAAGATGTTAAGAATTTACCTCCTATTGAAGAAATACATGGTCTTAATTTACCGCCTGTTGAAGAAACATATGATCTTACTCCATTACCTATTGAAGAAACTCGTGGCCTTGATAACCCGACACAGGTACTAAAGGTAAATTCTCTCTATAGATATGATAAAGCTGAAATCCCATTTACTAAGTTTGCTATCCCATGCTTAGATGAGTTTGATAAATTTATGGTTAAGCAAGAAGATTTTAATGCTTATTTTGGTAGACAATTGAAATACAATTCAAATATGCTTGAACACTTGGGTGATTATATGGCTAATGTCAAAGGTGAACTTAAACTTATTAGTAAACATGCTTCTATGGTTACCACTCAAGTAGAACAATTACTTAAAGCTCAAAATTATCTGCTCAATGAATTGAATAGTAAGAATAATGATAACGCTGTTAGAGTTATGACTAGAGGTGGTAGAATGGCTCAGGAACCTTTGTATCCTGAAGGCCACCCTAAGAGAATTGAGCAAGATTCTCAGAGAAATAATATAGATGCACCTAGTCCTTCTAAAAGGAAGAAAAAGAAAAATGATAGGACTTTGCATGCTTCTAGTGAACCTATTACTGAAACACCTGAGAATCCAAATGATATTTCTATTTCTGATGCTGAAACACAATCTGGTAATGAATCTGAAACTAGTGAAAATGCTAATGATAATGTTCATGATAATGCTCAACCTAGTAATGATAATGATATAGAAATTGAACCTGCTGTTGATCTTGATAACCCACAATCAAAGAATCAACGTTATGATAAGAAAGACTTTGTTGCTAGGAAACATGGTAGGGAAAGAGAGCCTTGGGTTCAGAAACCCATGCCTTTTCCTCCCAAACCATCCAAGAAAAAGGATGATGAGGATGCGCTTTGCTGAAATGATTAGACCTATCTTTTTGCGTATGCAATTAACTGATATGCTTAAAATGAATCCTTATGCTAAGTATATGAAAGAATTTGTTACTAATAAAAGAAAGATACCGGAAGCTAAAATTTCCACCATGCTTGCTAATTATACTTTTAAGGGTGGAATACCAAAGAAACTTGGAGATCCAGGAGTGCCCACTATAGCATGCTCCATTAAAAGAAACTATGTTAAAACTGCTTTATGTGATCTTGGAGCCGGTGTTAGTGTTATGCCTCTCTCTTTATATCGTAGATTTGATTTGAATAAGTTGACACCTACTGAAATATGTTTACAAATGGCTGATAAATCAACTGCTATACCTGTCGGTATTTGTGAGGATGTGCCTGTTGTGGTTGAAAACGTTACTATTTTAACGGACTTTGTTATTCTTGATATTCCCGAGGACGATAGTATGTCTATTATTCTTGGAAGACCTTTTTTGAATACTGCAGGGGCTGTTATTGATAGCACTAAAGGCAATGTCACTTTTCATGTTAATGGTAATGAGCATACGGTACACTTTCCGAGGAAACAACCTCAAGTTCATAGTATCAACTCTATTGGAAAAATTCCATTGATTATTATTGGAGGTTTTGAATTTCCTCTTCCTACTGTCAAAAAGAAATATGATATTCTTATTATTGGGGATGTGCATATCCCCGTTGAGGTAACATAGTGTTATTCGAAATTTCTCCGGTTCCATGTTATTCGGAATGAGTTCGTTAACAAGACTTGATCAACCTTGTTAGTGGATTCCTTTTGATGAGCATAAGATGGATGAAACTAGAAGGCACAACCTTCTGTACCCTATGTTTACTTTCTGTTATTTATTTTAAATAAAATAAAAATAGTATTTTCTGTCTGTTATCTGAATTATCCATGCAATATAAAAATACCCCGAAAATAAAAGTTCTCCAAATGCCCTGAAATTTAAATATGATTTTTTCTGAAATATTTGAGAATATTTGGCACTGAGAACACAGCAGGAGGAGCTGGCACCTAGCCACGAGGGTCAGGGGCGTGCCCTACCTCCTGGGCGCGCCCCCTGCCTCGTGGGCCCATGGTGGCCCTCCTCCACTTATCCTTGCACCCACACACTCCTTCTTCCTCCCACAAACACGAATATCCAACTCAAACCCGAGTCCAAGCTCGTTTTGCTGCCATTTTCGATCTCCTTGCTCAAAGCACCTCTCACAAAACTGCTTTGGGAGATTGTTCCTTGGTATGTGACTCCTCCATTGGTCCAATTAGTTTTTGTTCTAGTGCTTTATTCATTGCAAATTTTTGTTGCCTAGGTTACCATGTTCTTGAGCTTGCATGTCAAATTTATATGGTTCCAAGTAGTTTTGATGCATGATATAGGCTCTAGGCACTTGTAGGAGTAGTTGCTATCCATATTATTATTTTTTGAATGTTAAGACAGTAGGAAAGGCTCCTACTGCATGTATATATAAATGATCAAAAGAAAAGTTACATGGTGATTTTTACAATGGAATGTGAGGGGGGGGGGCTAGAACCAGAACACCACCCTAACTATGCTGAGGCAGACTTTGCAAGAAGGAAGAGACAACATGTCTCTTTTCACTAGGTAGTCTATATCTTATATTGCCAAAGTCTTCCTTGAATCTACTAAACCAAGAGGAAATGGAGGGTGCCACATGTCTAAAATAATTATTATTGCGCTCCTTCCAAAGGCTCCAGGCAGCAGTGAGAAACACTTCCATGATCATCTTGCGTGGGTGTTGTATCTTTAGGTTCTCCAGCAACCGCAACCTATCCCCTTGTGCAGCCCAAGATATACGTAGCAAGGTCCAACATTCCCTACTGAAGGTGCAGTGAAAGAAGAGATGCTCCACTGTTTCTTCGATATGATGCCCGCAAAGTAAACAGTCAAAGTTTTTACCAATATTGTAGTGTCGCCGCTTGAGCATATTCCTCATGTTGAGCCAGTCCGAAAGTAAAAACCAGCCAAAAACTTTGATTTTGGGTATGCATGTAGTCTTCCAGAGCCACTTGAAAGCCACGTGAGGAACCACGTCGCGGAAAACAAACTGATAGTAGGCTGTGGTTTTGAATACGGTTGATCCCCAACAATAGGACCAAACGTCATCATGATCTTCCAAAGTCACTGTAGTAATATCATTTTGGAGGAGCTTGAGTTCGTCATGAGCTTGCGCGAGAGTGGTAGATGAAAGGTTTCGTGAAGGGCGCGGGCAGTCAAAAACCCTTGCACGGACACGTCCTCATTAAGAACGTAGGAGAAAGCGCGTGGATATTGTTCTGCCAAGATGGACTGGTTCCAGTTATCTTTCCAGAATAGGACAGAAGCACCATGTTTAATTTGGACCTGAGAAATGCCACGATAGACTGGCATAAGACTTGCCAGGTCACGCCACCAAAAGGAGCCACAACTATCCGAAGCATGTGGGATGGAGTCAACATAGTAGGTTTCCCAGATGAGCCGAACCCAGGGGACATCCATTCGGTTGTAAAATTTATGTAGGAATTTGAGCAAAAGCGCGTCATTTTGAATTTTAAGATCAAGGACACCCAAGCCCCCACACTTTTTGGGTCAACACACCATGTCCCAAGCAGCCAAAGAGGTATGTTTGTCACCATCAGTCGTGCGTTTGTTCCAGAGGCAGTGTCTGCGGATTTTATCGAGCTGAGAAAGAATCTTTGGTGGCAATCGAAGAGTTCCCATGGGATAGATAGCCATCAAGGTGATGAGCGAGTTTACCAACGGTAACTTGCCCGCGTAGGACATTAAGGACATCGCAGTAGTGATTTTCCTTTCGGCTTTGCAGAAGAACGACGTCAGATCGAGGGCAGAGGGTCGGGTGGTACCAAGGGGCAGACCGAGATAAGTAAAGGGCATGCTGGCCTGGGTGCATCCAAAAAGGTCGGCCAGGTCATTGCACTTGCTTGACGGCATATTAATTGACACAAGTGTGGATTTATGGAAGTTGATCTTCAAGCCAATAGAGGTGGCATAATCTTCGAGGATTGATTTGATTCTAGCTACTTGGTCCATGCAGGCCGGAAGGACAATAATTGTGTCGTCGGTGTACTGGATTACAGGGTATTTAGCATCACCAGTAGGAGGGATGGGGTGTTTGATCAAGTCCTGCTGGAGCGCAGCATTGATAGCATTTTGAAGTAGATCAGCGGCAAGGACAAATATTAGGGGAGACATCGGATCTCCTTGACGCACCCCACATTTGCACAGAAACTGTCGACCTGGCACCCCATTCAGTAACACAAAAGATTTGCCCGACGAAAAGATGCTCTCCATCCAAGCCAGCCATTTTGGCGGGAAGCCCATGCTCTTCAGAATTAGGAGCATGGCAGAGTGCTCAACCGTGTCAAACGCTTTCGCAAAGTCAAGTTTGAGAAGAACAATCTCTCGTTTGGAGGCCTGACACTGATGAATATATTCGAAAGCCCAGGCAAGGCAGTCATGGATCGATCTGCCACGAAGGAAACCATATTGGTTTCGGTGTACAATTCGGAGTATGATTTTTTGGAGTCTATTTGCCAGAATTTTAGTGATCAACTTCAAACAGCAGTTGAGAAGCGTGATCGGCCGGAAGTCATTAACACATTCAGGCGAATTAACCTTGGGGATCAGAGTGATAAAACCTGCATTAATGCTTTCCAAATTAAGGCCGCCTTGATGAAACTGCTCACAAAGAAGATAAAAATCATTTTTAATGATTGGCCAACATGCTTTTAAGAAAGCTCCATTAAAGCCATCATGGCCAGGGGCCCGATCTGGTGGCATTGCAGACACCACATCATCAATTTCTTTGTGAGTGAATGGAGCAATGAGATCCGAGAAATCCACATCCTCCTTCAACAAGGTTTCTAAGTTGAATTTCATAGGCTGAGGATTTGCTTGGCACATTCGTTCTTTGAATGCTTCAAATAAAATGGACTCTTTCCCTGCATGGTCAGTGATTTCCATTCCAGCAGGGGTTTTGAGCGAGCTAATGCAGTTTCTTCTGAAGCGTTCGGTGGCAATGGTTTGGAAGAACTTGGAATTTTCGTCACCAAACTGAATCCATCTGATTGTACACCTCTTTTTCCAGTAGTGTTTTTGATGTTGCAGAAGCCGGAGCAAGTGATTTTTGAGAATGCGTCGAAAGTTTCTTTCTGGTGTGGTCAGAGTCCAACGATCCTCAATATTGTCAAGCTCCAAAAGAGCTTTATTGGTGTTTTCAATGGCTATTTTAAGGCGAGAGATTTTCTTGCTCCATTGTTTGAGAGCTTGACGAACTGTCTTGAGCTTTTGCTCGATTCTTGCCGCGCAGTTATGGTTCTTATTGAATTGATAGGTTTGTTCCAGGCATGTTCAACAACCTCCATAAACCCAGGATGAGCAAGCCAATATGTTTCGAACCTGAAGAGTTTGCTTTTTGGGATTGAAGTTTGGATGACCACAGAACAAGGAGTATGGTCAGAAACAGGTTTGCTTAAAGGATTCACCAGGGTGTTGGGAAATGTGGTAGTCCAATTCAACATGGTGAAAAACCAATCGAGTTGCTCAAGGAGTGGCTGAAGCTGCATATTCGACCAAGTGTAGGCACGCCCCTTGATGGGTAATTCAGTTAGGTTTTGTTCCCGAATAAAGTTGTTGAAAGTGAACATGTCTTGGACATTTGCATCTGGTTTGTTGCGATTGTCGGGTGAGCGAATGTAATTGAAATCGCCTAGTAATAACCAATCTTCAGCAGAGGGTATATTCAGATCAAAAAGCCAATTTGTGAATGTGACACGATGCTCACCCTGACAAGGGCCATATACGTTAACGAGCTTCCAACAGTGATTGGACTGCGTGGAGGTGAATTCAACACCTAACGCAAACTGTTCAGATAAAAAGACCCGACCCGTAAAGATACTGCTATTCCATACGGTTATTATCCCACCCGATGCACCTTGAGAGGTAATGTACGCAAAATGATCAAAACGCCGAGGGAAAATAGATTTCAAGACAACAGCATCAAAGAAAGGCATTTTAGATTCCTGCAAACAAATGATTGCGCATCCACTAGTATTGATCGCATTGCCAAGCGCTAAGTGTTTATCGGGCGCATTAAGACCACGTACATTCCAGCATAGTACGTTCCAGTTACACAAAAGCATTGAAAAGGTATGCAAGGTTCAGTAACGACAAAAGCAAAGATAAGAAAATCAAACTACTCTTCAGAGAAGGCCGAAGTAGATAGCTCTTCAGCAGGTATCGCACAGAGATTCATGCCAATGGCCTGCATACTAGGAATGGATGTGGGCGGAGGAGCTGCCGCATCATCAACTTCAACAGTAACTATTTCAGGTGAGGAATCCTCTCCAGAAGTAAGCTCCGAAGCTCCAACAGCAGCAGAAGGGATTATGCGAGGCTTGACTTTGGACTTGGTAGGATGAACCTCAGAAGTCTGAGGAACCCGGAAGCCATCGTATTTGTTGTTCCTGTTACTGCGTCGCAGAGTGGATGTATCAACAGGAGCTTGCATCTTACCTTTGTGTTTCTTCTAAGTTTGATTTGCAGTGGTCATGCCTCCCTGGTCATGGTCTGTCATAGCCATTGAGGTGCCTGAAGTTTCCGACAGAGCTGGAGTAGGGATGACATCAAAAGGTACTGAGAAAGCAAGATGGTCAACCTGCTGTTCGACCACAGAGTTTCTTGGCGCCACGAGGGATTCAAATGGTTCCCAAGTAAGAAGCAGAGGCGGCATGGCTGAAGGCACATGTGTATCAGTCAGAGTCCAAATCTGAATGTGTCTGAGGCAGCGCAGGCAGAACAGGTACAATCATAGAAGAAACAGAAGCAGGTCCCTGTTGACGTACCACTTGTGAGAACTGAATATCCCCCTAGACAAAGAAACCTGGATCTCCACCTAGAGAGAGCTCTGCTGCAAACCCAAGCCAGAGCGCCAAGGCCCAAAAGAAGCCATCATCGGGCGAAGGGCAGAGAAAATAGCACTGTTAAGCTGCTGGCGAGGAATAGTGTTTTCCAACAGTAAATCCATGAGAGCATCCCCATGAGCCGAGAGGCCAAAACGCAGACCATGGTTATGGAGTTCAACTGAAATCGTGAGCGATTCATCAATCAAAGGAACAACGAGAGCAACAGCAGGCACCTGAGCAGGAACCACCAGCAGGTCAAACGTAGAGCTGTCCGATTCCGTCTCAGTCTCATCAGAAGAAGTGATGGAGTCATGCCACGCCTGCATAGCATTGTCAGAGATGTTATTATCAGGCACAAGACCATCTTGCACTTGCAGACCCCGTGCAACAAGCCAGGCTTGAAAATTCATAAGATACGACGGCAACTGGGGCAGGGGAGGAGCAGCCGGCGCAGGCCATGCACCCCACCCAGCATTGTCCTGATCCTGTTGCACAGCAGGTTCTTCTGGAGCGCCATTGGGAGGTGCTGCATTCTGCACAAGCCAATTGTGCACCTGCTGTTGGTACAGTTGTTCCGCAGTCAGGTCCGGGCCAAATTGAGGATGCGGGATGCCATCAGGTGGTGGGGGTTCTTCCCCGGCAGGCAAAACTTCAGGCAGCAGACCATTCCAATCATTGCTTCGGAGGATAGTGATCTGCATAGTCCAACAATCACGAGCCCCCCTAGCTGCCAAACTACGAAGCTTTTGGGCACCAGGTTCAGACGCAGAACTCTAGCTTTGATCAGCATGAAACGGCGATCTTGGCGGGGGTTGTACCAAGAAACCAGAGCACCAAAACCACCAAGAGACTTATTGATGTAATAGTCAGTCTGGTAATCATAAGGAAAACCAAAGTACATTAACCAGATCTCAGGGCCAAAAGAGGTGGTGCGACGGTTTAGTGCTTCATTGTGAGGGATGAAAGTGATGAGCAGATCTTCATCCTCAAGCTCTAATGGAGTGGCAACCGCAGTATCTCGGATAAAAGAGTCCAGAAAACCAAAAATTCCTATACCGAGCGGATGATCGCTAACTTCAGTAGTGAAAAGCTGGGCCTCATGAAGCAAACCTCTGATGGCATGGCAGATGATGGCGCGGCGATGCAGAGGAACATAATGACTGGTCTCTGCAATGGCCAGAAAGTCATGATTGAGCGGCGGAAGAGGCCCGACCACCATGCCACTGCGGACGACACGGTCCGCCGGACCTTGTTCAACGGCGAAACCGGGCGGGAGGAACGGCACCGGATTGAGGGGATAGATCGCCATGGTGGTGGTGCGGATGGAGAGCGACTGAGGTGACGGGGGTGGTAGTGGTGGCGAATGGCTGAGGCAGGGCGGTGTCGTTTGGGGAAGCCGAGGAGAAGCGGAAGCGTGAGGGGCATTTTTGGTAGGTTGAGGATTTTTTAGGGATCCATTGCCAACGCTCACACCATCGTTTCAATCAACAAGATTTTGCCACGTGCCCATAGTGACTGCAGGCCTCGCATAGACGGTCAGTTTGCGGGTACGTTTGTGCACATGAGCGACCGGAGCAACGGAAATAGTGGGTAGATTGATATTACGAGGCTTGACGGCATCAGCCAGTCTAATTTGTTGCCAAGTACACCTAGTCGGGCAATTACTTACCTTGTGATCAGGTGCCGAGCACTTAATGCAAATCAGCCTAGCCGGGCATTGAATCTTTGGATGACCCCATTGTAAGCATCGAGCACACAATACCGCCCAATTATTAGCGAGGGTGGTAATTTCCACCTCAGAGTAGGAAGCTTGGGCCAGATCAGCCTTATGCTGGGCCGAAAGTTTAGGGGGCCAAAGAGAGTGGGCCGGTGCATATTTGAACGCCGAATTAAGGAAACACTGCGGCAGGACAGGATAAGGAACATTAATGGGGCATTTAAACCCACCCAAATTTAGACATGCCTGATTATGTTCTTCCTCCAATTCCGCTTCCCGAAGATATTTCTTCATTAATGAGATCCTCAGTGAATCCTGAATTATGGGCTCCTCAACCTGATTTGCCAAAAAAGATCCAAATTGAATTTGAGAGTCATGTGTGTTCTTCGGGATGGATGAAGATGAGGAAGCTTCCTTAGCATTTTTGTTGGAGAAAACCATATTATCAATAGGCCTCAATGAGAATTTGCCTAACTCATAAGAAGAAACAGACCCAGAAGGGTGTGATCTCAGAAATTCCAAATCCGATTTGATAGCCATGGGGTGTCGAGCTGAGATTTCTGGTAATTCCTCATCAGCATGCCAGGTATCATTCGACTTATAAACCCGGGCAGAACCTCCCTTGAACAGATGAAAATGACAAATAAAATCCGGCCAAATACAATCTTTAAGACCGTAGATAAAATGACCCACTTTATTATTGGCAACCGAGAAATGAAACACGCGAGGATTGATCTTGTGCACTCGAAATCCAACACCAATGCCACCAATGCAACATTGGAGAGCAATACTCACAGATTCTTCATGGAGAGGGAAAGAGGCTGAGGAGAAGGATACAACCAGAAAGAATTCCTTGTCGCCTCGGGAAGGAGAAAAATGCATAGTGGAACCGAATTTTCTTCTCACCTGGTCTGCAAGGGCTAAGCCAGGGGCAAAATCCCAGTGCAAAAGGCCTTCCATCTTGAATTACCTTAGAGATCGCCATGAGTTTGGGTGGAGCAGGTGGGAGAGGAGAGGAGAGGGAGGTGGGAGGTGAGAGCCATCTGCCGCTATCAATATTATTGAGTTTGGCTTACTTTTATTTTGAAGTTACTAAAAATTTTCAGATTTTTTCAGAGAATAATGAAGAGATTTTTGAGGGGATCATCGAGCCGAAGCTCAAAGGAAAAGCAAAATGAAGAAGCAATGAAGCCCAAATTTAATTTGCCTCCCACCGCGGAGGTTAGGCCGTGTGAATGGCCCTCCGATGAATTCTTGAGAGCAACCGGGATTTATGAGGATTTTTATGAATTGGCTAAGAATGCAGGCCTCACCGACTTCCTCCACGACCAACGCAAACAGTATCTCTTACCCACCAATAATTTTGTGCAAAACTTCTACTATTATCCTAGGGAATCACCTCCTTCAGTAGAGTTTCATTTATATGATGTGGTTAAGAAGATATCACTTTATGATTTTTGTCGGGTTTGTTTGATCCCTTTCGAGGGCAAAATAGAGGAACCACATCGTGACGCTGTGGATGGGTTTATTGATACCATCACTGTAGGGGAAACGAGGAAGGTTTCCGATTCACGAATCACTAGCATACATTTTCCTGTTTTACGTTACTTTACAATATTTGCTAGTCGTTGCTTAATTGGTCGCGGAAACTATGGAAACCTTAGTGTTCCTGATATTATCATTTTGTTCCATGGTTTATTCTGTGATAACTCTGTGAGTATGGGCAGTATTATTGCTAAACGGTTAAGTCTGAACCGTACAAAGGGTCCCATTTTTGGTGGTATCTATGCTTCATGCCTTGCTGCACATTTTAACATACCTATTAGGCATTATGAGAAGGAAGAAAAATTGCTGCCTCGTGTTTATTTAGATTATAAGAGTATGGTAGCACATGATTTCATTATAAAGAATAGGGAAGGGGAGCTTAAATACAAATTGTTCTTTGATAAACATCATCCAGAGACTATTACCTTGCCTGCGCCTTCCTTGTTTGATTTATCTGTAGGCCAGCACCTCGTCTAGCCGAAGGACATTCATGCCTACCAGAACCCTCCACCAGCCATAGAGCCAGAGTCGGAACCACAAGTTGATCCTCCACGACAGTCTAATTACCATTGGGATCCGGAGATGATTGCTAACCAGTGGAAGTCAGAGTCTTCTTCATCGCAGTACGACCCCAACTATTATTATGGGTATCCGCCAGGCCAGCCGTGGCCATAGACCAACTTAGGCCAAAAGCCTAAGCTTGGGGGAGTACGTATTTCTCACCGACATTATATTCATGTTCACACACTCATTGCTAGATGTCGGTGCTTATACTTTTTCATTGTATCATCCATGCTGGTTTATTTCCTTTTTATGCTTTCTCCTTGTGTGTTTAATAAACCTTAAGAAAAAACATAGTTGTAGCTTTTAATTAGTTTACTTTCCATGCTTGTAGTAGTAATTAAAAAGAAAACCCAAAAAGATTTCCTGTTCTTCTTTTGCTTGTTGGGAGCTTTCCCGTGTGAATAGTTTTATTTCTTTTCTTTTCTTTGGGGGGTCGATAGGAGAAGACCATGATTAAATTGTTGAAGTGGCTCTTATATGCATAATTGTTGATCTGACAAAAGAGCCCATATTGCCTTGTATTCTCCTCTTTATTGAATTCTTTTAGATTCCAGCTTAGTCCAATGCATGTGCACTATTATTATTATTCACACTATTCGGTCGTGCAAGTGAAAGGCAATTATGACGACATATGATGGACTGACTGAGATGAGAAAAGCTGGTATGAACTCGACCTCTTTTGTTTTTGTAAATATGATTAGTTCATCGTTCCTGATTCAGCCTATTATGAATAAACATGTTTGCAATGACAAGTAGAGATCATAGTTTCTTGTGCCATGCTTGATTAGCTAGGAGCTTATAATGGTTTACCTTGCGTGCCAACATGCTATTAAAATGGTTGTGATGTGGTATGATAGGGTGGTATCCTCCTCTGAATGATTTAAGTGACTTGACTTGGCGCATGTTCACGCATGTAGTTGAAACAAAATCAACATAGCCTTCACGATATTTATGTTCATGGTGGATTATATCCTACTCATGCTTGCATTCGGTGTTGATTAATTTTAATGCATGTTCATGACTGTTGTCGCTCTCTAGCAGGTCGCTTCCCAGTCTTTTGCTAGCCTTCACCTGTACTAAGCGGGAATACTACTTGTGCATCCAACTCCATAAACCCCAAAGTTATTCCATATGAGTCCACGATACCTACCTATATACGGTATCTACCTGCCGTTCCAAGTAAATTTGTATGTGCCAAACTCTAAACCTTCAAATAAATATCATGTTTTGTATGCTCGAATAGCTCATGTATCAACTAGGCCTGTCCGTATCTTCCATGTTAGGCGGGTTATTCTCAAGAGGAGTGGACTCCGCTCCTCACTGATGAGAAAATGGCTGGTCACCGGGATGCCCAGTCTCATGCTTTATGCAAACTAAATCAAAATAATTGCAAACAAAACTCCCCCTGGGACTGTTGTTAGTTGGAGGCACTCGTTGTTTCGAGCAAGCCATGGATTGATGCTTATTGGTGGAGGGGGAGTATAAACTTTAGCATTCTGTTTGGGAACTGCCTATAATGTGTGTAGCATGGAAGATATCTCCATCTCTTGGTTGTTATGTTGACAATGAAAGTATACTGCTCAAAATATTATTCACCTCTATTTCAAAACCGAGCTCTGGCACCTATACAAATCCCTGCTTCCCTCTGCGAAGGGCCTATCTATTTACTTTCATGTTGAGTCATCATCCTCTTATTAAAAAGCACCAGTTGGAGAGCACCGCTGTCATTTGCATTCTTTACTGTTAGTTTACATTGAGTATGACTTGACTGGATCTCTTTTACCATGAATTACAATGTCTAGTCAGTCCTTGATCTTTAAAGGTGCTCTGCATTTATGTTTTGCGGTCTCAGAAAGGGCTAGCGAGATACCATCTTGTTATATCATAGTATGATTGTCTTGAGAAAGTGTTGTCATCCAAGATTTATTATTATTGCTTGCTAGTTGATTATGCCATTGATATGAGTAAACTTGAGACCTAAGCGTTATTGTGAATGTGGTTAGTCATAATCATTGCTGAAAACTTGAATGCTGGCTTTACATATTTACAACAACAAGAGCAAACAGAGTTTGTAAAAGTTTTTCTTTATCACTTTCAGTTTATCAACTGAATTGCTTGAGGACAAGCAAAGGTTTAAGCTTAGGGGAGTTGATACGTCTCCGTCGTATCTACTTTTCCAAACACTTTTGCCCTTGTTTTGGACTCTAACTTGCATGATTTGAATGGAACTAACCTGGACTGACGCTGTTTTCAGCAGAATTACCATGGTGTTATTTATGTGCAGAAACAAAAGTTCTTGGAATGACCTAAAACTTCACGGAACGTCTATTTGGAAATAATAAAAAATCCTTGCAAAAGATGAAGACCAGGGGGCCCACACCCTAGCCACGAGGGTGGGGGGCGTGCCTGCCCCCCTACGGCGCCCCCTACCTCGTGGGCCCCCTGGAGCTCCTCCAACCTCAACCCCAACTGTATATATTTGGTTTTGGGGAGAAAAAATCAAAGAGAAGAATTCATCGCGTTTTACGATACAGAGCCGCCGCTAAGCCCTAAAACCTCTCGGGAGGGCTGATCTGGAGTCCGTTCGGGGCTACGGAGAGGGGAATCCGTTGCCATCATCATCATCAACCATCCTCCATCACCAATTTCATGATGCTCACCACCGTGCGTGAGTAATTCCATCATAGGCTTGATGGACGGTGATGGGTTGGATGAGATCTAGCATGTAATCGAGTTAGTTTTGTTAGGGTTTGATCCCTAGTATCCACTATGTTCTGAGATTGATGTTGCTATGACTTTGCTATGCTTAATGCTTGTCACTAGGGCCCGAGTGCCATGATTTCAGATCTCAACCTATTATGTTTTCATCAATATATGAGAGTTCTTGATCCTATCTTGCAAGTCTATAGTCACCTATTATGTGTTATGATCCGTTAACCCCGAAGTGACAATAATCGGGATACTTACCGGTGATGACCATAGTTTGAGGACTTCATGTATTCACTATGTGCTAATGCTTTATTCCGGTACTCTATTAAAAGGAGGCCTTAATATCCCTTAGTTTCCATTAGGACCCTGTTGCCACGGGAGGGTAGGACAAAAGATGTCATGTAAGTTCTTTTCCATAAGCATGTATGACTATATTCAGAATACATGCCTACATTACATTGATGAATTGGAGCTAGTTCTGTGTCACCCTAGGTTATGACTGTTACATGATGAACCGCATCCGGCATAATTCTCCATCACCGATCCATTGCCTACGAGCTTTCCATATATTGTTCTTCGCTTATTTACTTTTCCGTTGCTATTGCTATCATCACTACAAAATACCAAAAACATTACTTTTGTTACCGTTACCTTTTGCTACCGTTACCACTACTATCATATTACTTTGCTACTAAACACTTTGCTGCAGATACTAAGTTTCCAGGTGTGGTTGAATTGACAACTCAGCTGCTAATACTTGAGAATATTCTTTGGCTCCCCTTGTGTCGAATCAATAAATTTGGGTTCAATACTCTACCCTCGAAAACTGTTGCGATCCCCTATACTTGTGGGTTATCATAGTATTACTTTGGATGTCGTGTTGCCTTTGGAGTATTAGTGGCTAGTATTATTTTCATCATGATGCTAGTTGATATTATGTTTGGGAGTATGATGTTGGAGATGATGCTTGCATGTGGATCATAGTTGGATAGCTAGTTCTTGATATTTGAGTAGTAGTACTATCGTTCTTGGATTCATCATGTGTAACACCCCGGATGTAACTTGCCATATTTGTATCTCCGTCTCTTGCCATTTTCGGCTTTAAGTTATGAGATTCCCTTCGTGGTTGGGTTTTGTCTTCGTTTTGCATTTTGTTCATGTAATGCATTTCATATCATGTCATCATGTGCATCTCATTTGCATTCGTGTTCGTCTCATGCATCCGAGCATTTTCCCCGTTGTCCATTTCGCAATCCGACACTCCCACATGCACCTGACGCACCCCTCTTGTCTCTTTTCGTGAGCGGGAGTAAACCGTTCTCGGAATGGGCCGAGATTTGACAAGTGGCCTTGGTACATCACCCGTAGACCGCCTGTCAAATTTCGTTCCATTTGGAGGCCGTTTGATGCCCCAACGGCTAATCGGGTAACCGCAAAAGCATCTTTGGGTTGCAGCCCAACACCCCTTCAAAACTGCCCAATAACCCATCTAAACCACATCCATGTTCTCCGCCGTCGGATCACGACCGTGTGGGCGAAAACCGCACCTCATTTGGACACTCCTACCTCCTACCTACAAAATATGTTCCCCTCCTCGAAAAATTCATGGATGAAACCCTAGCCATTTCCCTCCGCCGCAGCCGGACACGTCCGCGCCACCACGCCCATGCCAATAGGAAGCCGCCACGTGGCCTAGTCGCCGCCGCCCACCGCCAAAGCCCGCCGGGTCCGAGGCCGGCCCCCGCGGGCCCATCCACCACGCCGCCGCCCGCGCCCTTCGCCGCGCGAGCACGAGCCTCCCGCTGCCGCCTGTCGCCCCATCGGGCTCCGCCCCGCTCCGACGCCGACCCTGCGCCGCGCCGCCGACCCTGCAGGTCGCCGCCACCCCGTCGCCGGCCTCCTCCGCCGCCCCGAGCGCGCCGACCGATGTCCCTGTTCAACTCCGGCGCATCTCCGGCTGCCTCGGGAACCGCGCCACCAGAAACCCTAAATCCAGATCTAGTGAGGTTGACCCCGAAATTTGCCAATGTCCCTAATGTTTTTATGTCCTCTTCTTCATGTCGTATCTCGGTGACCGTGGCTCCAAATCATGCATATGATATGTAAAAATGTTCGTCTTGTTGAGATCTTCATGTTAGTATCATTTGCATGCATGTTACTGTCCATTATGATGCCATTTTCATTGTTGTGAGAGTGCTATAAAATGTTAACTACTGGTACTTATCAGATCATGGTGATTTGCCATTTTTTTTGTTGCATTTGATGTGTGCACCCTATGAGCATGAGGTCTACATGTGTTTTGAACTACAACATGACATCTCTACAGAGGTGCAAGTCTTGTATTTTTTTGATCTATGTGGTGACTAGCACAAGAATGCAAAGTAGGCTCCATAATGTTACTGTTTTCAGGGACTTACGATTTTGCTAAGTCCTTTTCCTGCAGTTATTTTGATGCCATGTAAACTTGATGCTACTTTGAGATCCATGATTATTTTGGGATACTTCAGTAAGGATGTTTTGAACATGTGGTTATGCTCTAACCAGTCATGCCCCTGTTTGAAATTATGGAGTGCTCTAGCATGTCTTTGGCTTGCTCTACTTTTGCTATAACATGTTCCTGATAGATTGTTAACATGTTAATCAATTTTTCCATGGTTGTTGTTAGTGATCCATGCATCCTATAAACTTGCTCTTGCCATGTTTAGCTTCATGCAAATGTCTTTTTACTGTTGGTATGCTTGTGTTGTCATGAAATGCTTTGTGGTGAGTGGCGTGAGCTTGCAAAGTTGCTCTCATGAATCTGTTTATGCCATGCTCTGTTTTTCTTCCAAGTCTGAAACTGTTAATAAAACTTGCTATGTTTACATGGGTGCCACCATATTTTGTGTGCATTTTTGGCTCACGATCAGTAAGCAAGTTTTCTTAAGTGCATTTAGTAGAAGCATGTCGTGCTTTTGTTTTCCATGATATGTTCCTATAGCATGTTGTTTGCTTGCTCTAAACAGTGTTTCCTGATGTTGTTTTTGACATGTTGTATTTTCACCAAGTCTGTGAAGCTGATATCTTTTGCACTTTTGCCATGCTTGTTTGAACCTGTTCTAGTGTGATTTAGCCTTAGCTCAGTGTTCATGTTTTGTAAAGCATCTCTTGTAAATCACTGACATATGATTTGTTGCTATGTTGGAGTGCAGTAGCTTAGTTTCTTGTTGCATTCTAAGTGGCATCATGCTGTTAATCATAGACTTGCGCCATTCTTGTTTTGCTTGCCATTTGCAAACCGTGCATCCGTTTCCGGTGATCCTTATATCGATTTCAACCGAAATCACCTCATCTTTCCAGCGGCATACTTGGTTTGCCAAGTTGATGCCTTGATCATACTTTCCCTTCCGGAGCACGCATATGCACTACATATCATATCCTGCATATCATGCCATGTTTTGCATCATGTTGCTTATGCATTGCACCATGATTGATTGTTGTTCCATTGCTTGTGTTCTTGCCTTGAGTAGAGCCGGGAGACGAGTACGTGAACGAGGAACCTGTGGAGTACGCTAACGAGGATCAAGCTTTTGACAACTCTGAGAACTTTGCAGGCAAGATGACCATACCCTCGAAATCACTTCTATCTTTGCTTTCCTAGTTGTTGGCTCTATCGCTATGCCGCACTACCTACCACTTGTTATATCATGCCTCCCATGTTGCCATGTCAAGCCTCTAACCCACCTTCCTAGCAAACCGTTGTTTGGCTATGTTACCGCTTTTGCTCAGCCCCTCTTATAGCATTGCTAGTTGCAGGTGAAGTTGAAGTTTGTTCCATGTTGGAACATGGATATGTTGGGATATCATATTATCTCTTATTTTAATTAATGCATCTATATACTTGGTAAAGGGTGGAAGGCTCGGCCTTTTGCCTAGTGTTTTGTTCCACTCTTGCCGCCATAGTTTCCGTCATACCGGTGTTATGTTCCTTGATTTTGTGTTCCTGACGCGGTTGGGTGTTATGGGAACCCCTTGACCGTTCGCTTTGAATAAAAATCCTCCAGCAAGGCCGAACCTTGGTTTTACCATTTGCCTACCTACCACCTATACATTTCCCTTGGGTTCTGCAGACTCAAGGGTCATCTTAATTTTAACCCCCCCGGGCCAGTGCTCCTCTGAGTGTTGGTCCGAACCGGGCAACCTGCAGGGCCACCTCGGGGCAATTTGAGGACTGGTTTTACTCATAGCTTGACCTATCCGGTGTGCCCTGAGAACGAGATACGTGCGACTCCTATCGGGATTTGTCGGCACATCGGGCGGCTTTGCTGGTCTTGTTTTACCATTGTCGAAATGTCTTGTAACCCAGATTCCAAGACTAATTGGGTCTTCCTGGGAGAAGGTATATCCTTCGTTGACCGTGAGAGCTTGTGACGGGCTAAGTTGGGACACCCCTGCAGGGTTAAATTTTCGAGAGTCGTGCCCGCGGTTATGTGGCAGATGGAATTTGTTAATATCCGGTTGTAGAGAACTTGACACTCGACTTAATTAAAATGAATCAACCGCGTGTGTAGCCGTGATGGTCTCTTTTCGGCGGAGTCTGGGAAGTGAACACGGTCTTGTGCTATGCTTGAATGTAAGTAGTTTCAGGATCACTTCTTGATCACTCCTAGCTTCTCGACCGTGCGTTGCTTCTCTTCTCGCTCTTATTTGCGTATGTTAGCCACCATATGTGCTTAGTGCTTGCTGCAGCTCCACCTCACTACCTTCTCCTGCCCAAAAGCTTAAATAGTCTTGATATCGTGGGTGTGAGATTGCTGAGTCCTCGTGACTCATGGATACTTCCAAACAGTTGCAGGTGCCGAGGATACTAGTGCAGGTGATGCTACCGAACTCAAGTGGGAGTTCGACGAGGATTCGGGACGTTACTATGTTTCATTTCCTGATGATCAGTAGTGGAACCCAGTTGGGATGATTGGGGATCTAGCTTTTGGGGTTTATCTTCCTTTTATTCAGATTTGGCCGTAGTCGTTCTTTGAGTTTATTTGGATGAAGTATGAATTATTTATGTATTGTGTGAAGTGGCGATTGTAAGCCGACTCTTTATCCCTTTCTTATTCAGTACATGGGATTGTGTGAAGATTACACCTCTTGCGACAAAACTACCATGCGGCTATGCCTCTAAGTCGTGCCCCGACACGTGGGCGATATAGCCGCATTGTGGTGTGTTACATCATGATAGAGGTGTTATGCTATCCTCAGAGTATTTTGATATGTCGATAGTATGCCTTGGATTATTTGTTGGCTATTGCCATGACTTGGATTACAGGTTGGTAGATGATAGTGGAGTATTAGTTATCACTGTTATATGTTGGGGGATAAATTCCGTCATTAAGTTGGTCGGGTGCCACTGAAACAGGCTTTTTCCAGTGCAACCACATTTGCCTTTTATGGGAAGGCCCTAATGCGGTCTATTGTCATGTCTCTCGCCGGTGCCTCCAACGAGGGAAGGTTATGGGTGTGCGGTACCTTGGCCCGGTAAGCATACATAACCTTGTGTGCCCATAGTTGTTGTTAG
This sequence comes from Triticum urartu, assembly GCF_003073215.2. Classification (NCBI taxonomy): domain Eukaryota; kingdom Viridiplantae; phylum Streptophyta; class Magnoliopsida; order Poales; family Poaceae; genus Triticum; species Triticum urartu. The sequence goes on from NC_053024.1 coordinate 543,308,988, forward strand.
GCACCATTTTGTCCCCGTTTGGGCCCATTTTTGTTTTGCCACGACGGTGGCCGTTGGTGCCTTTGGTAGGCACGGGGCCACCCAGGACTGAACCCAAAGGGGGTGTTGGTCGGAGCGGCTGGGAGAGTGTCATGGCAATAGATCGATTTTATTGGAATGCCGTTGGTCCACCCGAATGGGAGTGCGAGGCCATGGGTTCCGTGGTGTGGGTAAAGTGCGCTACCTCTGCAGAGTGTGTGTGTTTAATCTATCGGTAGCCGCGTCCTCGGTCATGGGCACAAGTTCGTACTAGGTCACACCGTTTGATCAACACTCACATGACGGAATGACTTATAGGTGATGTATATGTTGATATTGTGAGCTGTAACAGTTTGGCAGGATGATGATGATAAAGTTGGGATGATCTTGAGGATGATCATCCAGTTTGTGATGTGGTCATGAGGTGATCATGTGGATGTTCCGTTTGTGATCCTTGAATGATCATCGTTTGGTTACGAGGGAACCTGTTGAACCCAGTGTGGTTCCATTTGTGATCCATGAATGATCACCGTTTGGTTTTGATCACGAGGTGATCGAGATGGTATATTGCTTGGCTGGTTAGCCAAGAATGAGATGGTTGTTGAGATTAGAGATGTTGGTTTATCAGTATTATATTAGTTTCAGCACATGTTTAGCAGTTGCTTTTGTATCATGGTAGCTGTTAATTAATTAACCTGTTAATGCTATGTTGTTGTTTTGCCTTGATGCTTTTGGTTGTTGTGAGCTTGCAAGTACATTCAATGTACTAACCTGGCGTGTCATGCCAGATTGCAGGTGATGCCGTGATTGCTAGTCGAGGTTCGCCGCGCGTACCAGCTAGATCGTGTCCTAGACAGAGTCCCTGTGGAGTGGAGTTCACCACCTTCATCGTTGTTTCGCTGCTATAAGTATTCTACTGCTACGAGTTGTTCCGCTGCTAGCATAGAGCTAGTGTAGTATCACAGGCATAGTGTCATCACGCTGATGTGCTTCTTTGTAACATCAGACCCTTGTATTATTATTCTTGTAATAAGAGCTGATTTGTTCTATGTCAAGCAGTGTCGTATTCCAAAGACTTCTCCTCGATCTCTGGCTGGAATACGGGGCTTTCCGGTTTCTCTGAGCCGGGGTGCCACACACGTCATGGCACATATATGTCGTGGTAAAAACATTGCCAATTTGGGCCAAGCTTTATTACAAACCTCTTACAAACCGGAGCCTGTCGCAAGAACCCTCGTGGTTTCAATAGGGAAACGTGTCCCCTTGTGGGCCAAACGATAATCACTCCCTCTTGAGCCTTGTATTTTCTTCTACACGTGATACGGAACAACGGGAGATTCGCGCTGAACTTTGAAATTATTCAGGATTCGTTTGACCTTTTTTATTCATTAATTGAGTTTTAGGCATTTAATATCCATAATTCAAATCCAAACTACAAAAACATGATCCAGTGCGCCAAAATGGCTAGAAAAATGTACATGTTTCCTTGGGGTGCATGTTTAGGTCCCATCGAACGAATGGGAATGAATTCAACCGTCTTGCCGTCCTGGCTTGGGCACAAACATTGCGAATCTCGGTTTTTAAATCTCTGTAAATCCAAAACTCACCAGGAAATCATAAAACTTGGCATGGTGTCACTACATGGTACATATAATTGTCCAATTTGGGCGAAGCTATATTACAAGCCTCTTACAAACCGGAGCATGTCGCAACCCTCGTGGTTCCGGTAGGGAAACATGCCACTCTTGTGGGCGAAACGATAATTGCTGCCTCTTCTCGCCTAGAACTTTGTTTTCTACAGGCAACATAGAATAACAGGAGTGTCGGGCTGAAATTGGAAACTGTTTAGGGTTCGTTTGGCCATTGTATATATATTACTAATTACTAAGTTTTCTATGCATTTAATGTAGTCCATAATTCAAATTTGAACTACAAGAACATGCTCCAGTGAAGCAAAATGGGTGAGAAATCGTACATGTTTCATTGGGTGCATGTTTAGGTCTCATTTAAGGAATGAGAATGAATTACAAACTTGTTGTCGTCCTAAAACATTGAGAATCTCGGTTTTTAAATCCTAGTAAATCAAAAACTCACCCAAAAAACATGAAACTTCGCATGGTTTCATGACATGGCACATATATGCCGTGGTAAAAAATCGTCCAGTTTGAGAAGAGGCACATTGCTACCTCTTGAGCATTGCGTTGGTTTTCCCCGAAGAGGAAGGGATGATGCAGCAAAGTAGCGTAAGTATTTCCCTCAGTTTTTGAGAACCAAGGTATCAATCCAGTAGGAGGCTACGCGCCAGTCCGTCGTACCTGCACAAAACAAATAAATCCTCGCAACCAACGCGAATAGGGGTTGCCAATCCCTACACGGCCACTTATGAGAGTGAGATCTGATAGATATGATAAGATAATATTTTTGGTATTTTTGTGATAAAGATGCAAAGTAAAATAAAGGCAAAGTAAAGAGCAAAGGAAATAACTAAGTAGTAGGAGATTAATATGATAAAGATAGACCCGGGGGCCATAGGTTTCACTAGTGGCTTCTCTCGAGAGCATAAGTATTCTACGGTGGGTGAACAAATTACTGTTGAGCAATTGATAGAATTGAGCATAATTATGAGAATATCTAGGTATGATCATGTATATAGGCATCACGTCTGAGACAAGTAGACCGACTCCTGCCTGCATCTACTACTATCACTCCACTCATCAACCGCTATCCAGCATGCATCTAGAGTATTAAGTTAAAAACAGAGTAACGCCTTAAGCAAGATGACATGATGTAGAGGGATAAACTCATGCAATATGATGAAAACCCCATCTTGTTATCCTCGATGGCAACAATACAATACGTGCCTTGCTGCCCCTACTGTCACTGGGAAAGGACACCGCAAGATTGAACCCAAAGCTAAGCACTTCTCCCATTGCAAGGAAGATCAATCTAGTAGGCCAAACCAAACTGATAATTCGAAGAGACTTGCAAAGATAACCAATCATACATAAAAGAATTCATAGAAGATTCAAATACTGTTCATAGATAGGCTTGATCATAAACCCACAATTCATCGGTCTCAACAAACACACCGCAAAAAGAAGATTACATCGAATAGTTCTCCACAAGAGAGGGGGAGAACATTGTATTGAGATCCAAAAAGAGAGAAGAAGCCATCTAGCTAATAACTATGGACCCGTAGGTCTGAGGTAAACTACTCACACTTCATCGGAGGGGCTATGGTGATGATGTAGAAGCCCTCCGTGATCGATGCCCCCTCCGGCGGAGCTCTGGAACAGGCCCCAAGATGTGATCTCGTGGATACAGAAAGTTGCAGCGGTGGAATTAGGTTTTTGGCTCCGTATCTGATCATTTGGGGGTATGTAGGTATATATAGGAGGAAGGAGTACGTTAGTGGAGCAATAGGGGGCCCATGAGGGTGGAGGGCGCACCCCCCTACCTCGTGGCCTCCTGTTTCCTTTCTTGACGTAGGGTCCAAGTCTCCTGGGTCTTATTCGTTGAGGAAATCATGTTCCCGAAGGTTTCATTCCGTTTGGACTCCGTTTGATATTCCTTTTCTTCGAAACCCTAAAACAGGCAAAAAACAGCAATTCTGGGCTGGGCCTCCGGTTAATAGGTTAGTCCCAAAAATAATATAAAAGTGGATAATAAAGCCCAATAATTTCCAAAACAGTAGATAATATAGCATGGAGCAATCAAAAATTATAGATACGTTGGAGACGTATCAAGCATCCCCAAGCTTAATTCCTGCTCGTCCTCGAGTAGGTAAATGATAAAAACAGAATTTTTGATGCAGAGTGCTACTTGGCATAATTTTAATGTAATTCTTCTTAATTGTGGTATGAATATTCAGATCCGAAAGATTCAAGACAAAAGTTCATATTGACATAGAAATAATAATACTTCAAGCATACTAACTAAGCAATTATGTCTTCTCAAAATAACATGGCCAAAGAAAGTTCATCCCTACAAAATCATATAGTTTAGTCATGCTCCATTTTCGTCACACAAGAATGCTCTCATCATGCACAACCCCGATGACAAGCCAAGCAATTGTTTCATACTTTAGTAATCTCAAACCTATAAACTTTCTCGCAATATATGAGCGCAAGCCATGGACATAGCACTATGGGTGGAATAGAATATAACGAGGGGGGTTATGTGGAGAAGACAAAAAATGAGGAAGTCTCACATCAACGAGGCTAATCAATGGGCTATGGAGATGCCCACTGATTGATGTTAATGCAAGGAGTAGGGATTGCCATGCAACGGATGCACTAGAGCTATAAATGTATGAAAGCTGAACAAAAGAAACTAAGTGGGTGTGCATCCAACTTGCTTGCTCACGAAGACCTAGGGCACTTGAGGAGGCCCATTGTTGGAATATACAAGCCAAGTTCTATAGTGAAAATTCCCACTAGTATATGAAAGTGACAAAACAAGAGACTCTCCATCATGAAGATTATGGTGCTACTTTGAAGCACAAGTGTGGCAAAGGATAGTAACATTGTCCCTTCTCTCTTTTTCTCTCATTTTTTTGGGCCTTCTCTTTTTTATGGTCTTTCTCGTTTTTTTATAATTCCTCACTTGGGACAATGCTCTAGAAAATGATGATCATCACACTTCTATTTATTTACAACTCAATGATTACAACTTGATACTAGAACAAAAGATGACTCTATATGAATGCCTCCGGCGGTGTACCAGGATATGCAATGGACCAAGAGTGATATGTAAGCAATATGACAATAATGAATGTGTCATGATAAACGGAATGGTGGAAAGTTGCATGGCAATATATCTCGGAATGGCTATGGAAATGCCATAATAGGTAGGTATGGTGGCTGTTTTGAGGAATATATAAGGAGGTTTATGTGTGAAAGAGCGTATCATATCACGGGGTTTGGATGCACGGGCGAAGTTTGCGCCAACTCTCAATGTGAGAAAGGGCAATGGACGGTACCGAATAGGCTAGCAAGGATGGAAGGGTGAGAGTGCGTATAATCCATGGACTCAAAATTAGTCATAAAGAACTCACATATTATTGCAAAAAGTTACAAGTCATCAAAAACCTCGGCACTATGCGCATGCTCCTAGGGGGATAGATTGGTAGGGAAAGACCATCGCTCGTCCCCGACCGACACTCATAAGAAGGACAATCAAATAACACCTCATGTTTCAAATTTGTTACATAATGTTTACCATACGTGCATGCTACGGGACTTGCAAACTTCAACACAAGCATTTCTCAATTTCACAACTACTCAACTAGCACGACTTTGATATTATTACTTCCATATCTCAAAACAATCATCAAGCATCAAACTTCTCTTAGTATTCAGAACACTCATAAGAAAATGTTACTAATCTTGAATACCTAGCTTATTAGGATTTTAAGAAAATTACCATGCTATTTAAGACTCTCAAAATAATCTAAGTGAAGCATGAGAGATCAATGGTTTCTATAAAACAAATCCACCACCGTGCTCTAAAAGATATAAGTGAAGTAATAGAGCAAAACTATATAACTCAAAAGATATATGCGAAGCACATAGAGTGTTCTAACAAATTCCAAATCATGTATGGCTCTCTCAAAAGGTGTGTACAGCAAGGATGATTGTGGTAAACTAAAAAGTAAAGACTCAAATCATACAAGACGCTCCAAGCAAAACACATATCATGTGGCGAATAAAAATATAGCTCCAAGTAAAGTTACCGATAGAAGTAGACGAAAGAGGGGATGCCTTCCGGGGCATCCCCAAGCTTTGGCTTTTAGGTGTCCTTAGATTATCTTGGGGGTTCCATGGGCATCCCAAAGCTTAGGCTCTTGCCACTCTTTGTATCATAATCCATCAAATCTTTAACCAAAACTTGAAAACTTCACAACACAAAACTCAAAGTAGAAAATCTCGTGAGCTCCGTTAGCGAAAGAAAACAAAAGACCACTTCAAGGTACTGTGATGAACTCATTATTTATTTATATTGGTGTTATACCTACTGTATTACAACTTCTATATGGTTTATAAACTATTTTACTAGCCATAGATTCATCAAAATAAGCAAACAACACACGAAAAATAGAATCTGTCAAAAATAGAACAGTCTGTAGTAATATGTAGCTAGCGCAAGATCTGGAACCTCAAAAATTCTAAAATAAATTTCTGGACGTGAGAAATTTATCTATTAATCATCTTAAAAAATAATTAACTAAATATCACTTTCCAAATAAAAATGGAAGTAGTTCTCGTGAGCGCTAAAGTTTCTATTTTTTACAGCAAGTGTAACAAGACTTTCCCCAAGTCTTCCCAAAGGTTCTACTTGGCACAAACACTAATTAAACACAAAAAACACAACCAAAAAAGAGGCTAGATAAATTTTTTATTACTAAACAGGAGCAAAAAGTAAGGAATAAAAATAAAATTGGGTTGACTCCCAACAAGCGCTATCGTTTAACGCCCCTAGCTACGCATAACAAGCAAGGATAGATCTAGGTATTGCCATCTTTGGTAGGTAATCCATAAGTGGCTCTCATAATAGATTCATAAGGTAATTTAATTTTCTTTATAGGAAAGTTTTCCATTCCTTTCCTTAATGGAAATTGGAATCTAATATTTCCTTCCTTCATATCAATAATTGCACCAATCGTTCTAAGGAAAGGTCTACCAAGAATAATAGGACATGAAGGATCGCAATCTATGTCAAGAACAATAAAATCTACGGGCACATAATTCCTATTTGCAACAATAATAACATCATTAATTCTTCCCATAGGTTTCTTAATAGTGTAATCCGTGAGGTGCAAGTTTAAAGAGCAATCATCAAAATCACGGAAACCTAAGAAATCACACAAAGTTTTTGGGATCGTGGAAACACTAGCACCCAAATCACATAAAGCATAACATTCATGATCTTTAATTTTAATTTTAATAGTTGGTTCCCACTCATCATAAAGTTTTCTAGGGATAGAAACTTCCAATTCAAGTTTTTCTTCATAAGATTGCATCAAGGCATCAACGATATGTTTAGTAAACACTTTATTTTGACTATAAGCATGAGGAGAATTTAGCACGGATTGCAACAAGGAAATACAATCAATCAAAGAGCAATTTTCATAGTTAAATTCCTTGAAATCCATAATAGTGGGTTTAACAACATCTATGGTTTTAATTTCTTCAATCCCACTTTTATCAATTTTAGCATCAAGATAAAAAAATTCCGAATTCTTAGAACGCCTTCTAGGTAAAGGTGGATCATATTCAGTCCCATCATTATCAAGATTCATATTGCAAAACAAAGATTTAATAGGGGACACATCAATAACTTTTAGATCTTCATCTTTATTTTCATAGCAATCCGGTTTAGCGGCCATCCTATTAACTAAGGTGGCCTGCTTATCCGAAATTTCAGCAGTCAATTTCTCAAGACGAGCAATCTGGGATCTTAAACCATCGAATTCTTTAGACATATCATCAAGCTCTTTATTCATAAAACTTTTCTGTTCCTTAAGCTCATTTCTGAAGAAACTATTATGTTCAAATTGCAAAACCATAAAACTCCTGACATTGCTTTCGATCTCTTCTAACCTTTTAAGGTGGAGATCACCAAATTTAGGTAGAGCCATCGTGAAAAGCAAGCAAACTAACACACAAGCAAACAAAAAGCAAGCGGGAAAAAAGAGGCAAATAGAGAAAGAGATGGAGGATAGAGAGAGAGAGGGCGAATAAAACGGCAAGGGTGAAGTGGGGGAGAGGAAAACGAGAGGCAAATGGCAAATAATGTAATGCGGGAGATAAGGGTATGTGATGGGTACTTGGTATGTTGACTTTTGCGTAGACCTCCCCGGTAAGGGCGCTAGAAATCCTTCTTGCTACCTCTTGAGCACTGCATTGGTTTTCCCCGAAGAGGAAGGGATGATGCAGCAAAGTAGCGTAAGTATTTCCCTCAGTTTTTGTGAACCAAGGTATCAATCTAGTAGGAGGCTACGCGCCAGTCCCTTGTACCTGCACAAAACAAATAAATCCTTGCAACCAACGCGAATAGGGGTTGTCAATCCCTACACGGCCACTTACGAGAGTGAGATCTGATAGATATGATAAGATAATATTTTTGGTATTTTTGTGATAAAGATGCAAAGTAAAATAAAGGCAAAGTAAAGAGCAAAGGAAATAACTAAGTAGTAGGATATTAATATGATAAAGATAGACCCGGGGGCCATAGGTTTCACTAGTGGTTTCTCTCGAGAGCATAAGTATTCTATGGTGGGTGAACAAATTACTGTTGACACTACAAAAAAAAGACACATCCGTGACATTTTGGGCCGAACGAATTTTTTTTCTGTCATACATATGACACTTCTATGACGATAATTGTGACAAAACCGGGTATCATCATAGATGTGGTGGGCTCCTACTTCTATGACAAAAAATCATGATAGAAAATGGGCTTTTCGTCCTGGGCGGGCCGGAGACGCGGCTGCATGACATTCTTTGGGCCGTCCATGACGGAAAAAACCATGGTAGAAGCGAGGGCGAGGAAAATTTCGAGGAGTTCCCGGTTACGGTGGGAGGTCGGGGGCCGAGCGATGCGTGTTTCTCTCGTACACGTACGTGCATGTGTGCGAGGCGTTGGCTCTAATTGAACCCGAGCGAGGCGTTGGGCTCTAACTAAACCCGAGCGATTGCACTGCAGGCTACGCGTTACTGAACCCGAGCGATCGATCGATGGCTGTTAACTGAACCCGATCGAGCGATTCCTTCGCTACTGCTGCTAACTGAAGCTGATTTATGCTGCCTCTTGATGAACAGTGAGCGTTGGGGGGGGGGTTGGATGAACAGTTCCCAGTGTGGGTGGATGGGCAGGACCCCGTGGTGTTGCCTCTGGATGAACAGGACCCCGATCGATCGAGCCGGTTGGGGCTGGATGAACAGGACCCCGTGGAGGGCTGGATGAACAGGACCACCCCGTGGAGGGCAGGATGAACAGTAGACGATGGAGGGCAGGATGAACAGTAGCCCGTGGAGGGGTGGTTGAACAGGAGCCTGTGGAGAGGGCGGGTTGAACAGTAGCCGGTGGAGTAGCGCGCGGTGGAGGCTGGATGAACAGGAGCCCGTGGATGAACAGTCGCAGGTGGAGGCTGGAGGAGGTCGACGGTGGATGAACAGTAGCTCGTGGAGGCTGGAGGGGGTCGACGGTGGAGATGAACAGTATCCCGTGGAGTCCCGTTTTGCGGTACGCCACACCCCTCCCGATGAACAGGACCCCCGTTTCGACCGTAGCGCTCCAACACAAGTCCGTTTCCTCCGTTTTGCAGTACGCCACACCCCTCCCGATCAACAGGACCCCCGTTTCGACCATAGGAGGTCCATTTCCTCCATTTTGCGGTACGCCAGACCCCTCCCGATGAACAGGATCCCGTTTCGAACGTGGCCGGTCGAACACAAGGCCGTTTCCTCCGTTCTGCGGTACGCCAGGCCTCGTTTCCATCGCCTGTTCCGTCCAAGCCCTCCCAATGAACACGACGCATTCCGTTGCCTCCCCATGAACACGACACATTCCATTGCCTCACCATGAACACGACGCATTCCGTTGCCTCCCCATGAACAAGACGACGACGCTGTTTCTCCGTTCCGACCCAGCCATGTACACGAGCCCTGGCCGTACGTATGCGCGAGTAGGCGTTCGAGACCCCGCCCGTATGTACACATACGTGGCCGTATTTTCTTTCTTGCACCCTGGCCGCTGTATGTACGTGTAAATGCTACGTGCGCGCCTCTACTACAACACGTGCGCGCCTCTACTATGACACGTGCGCGCCTCTACATCGACCGGTATATACATACACGTTCGTGACCAGAATGACAATGCTACGTACGCTTCGACCAGGTGGGTCCCGACTGTCAGGCACTTCCTTGCCTGCGAAGATGTAGCTGGTGGGTCCCAACAGTCAGGGGGCGAATCAATTTTTTTGCCCTGACGCACTTCCTTGCGTGCGAAGATGTAGCTGGTGGGTCCCAGCAGTCAGAGGGAAACGTTTTTTTTCGCGAAATACGGTGGCCCATCCGGTGGGTCCCGCTGTCTGGTGGAGGAATAATTATTTTACACGTAATAAGGAGGCACTTCCTTGCTGAGGCCATGGACCCAGCTGTCAGCCTCTCCACGTACAGTCCACGTCCGATGGAAGCCATTCCTTGACCACATTGACCACGCCGCGCCGAGAGCACCAGGGCGGGGGACGACGGCGAGGCCTAGTGTAACACCCCGGATGTAACTTTCCCAATTTGTACTCCAACTCTTGCCGTTTCCGGCGTTAAGTTATATTTATTTCCTCGGGTTC